>NC_059400.1:1517500-1780000 GCF_905220565.1 Melitaea cinxia
TAAACACTATTAAAATCATCTCTCACCACCATGGGTAGACTGGTAGAGATCTCTTACAGAAATAAGTTCACCCTTGCCAATATCATTCGTAAAATGACCGCTCTGTGGATTCAAATGTAGCCTTTGTCATTCAGTAATACTGCAGTTCAAAGAATTCTTAAATCAGGTCAATACTTATTTAGTTTGTTCAATACAAATATAAAAGTTGTTATGTTCAAATTGCTATTTTCAGGGTTGCTTTGTTTATTTACCCGATCAACTCAAGTCACTGTTTCGACAGCCAGAGGACTGCTCGATGTGTATCGGTGTTACTGACGTCACACGTTTGGAAAACATAAGCGCAGATGAATTTGAGGAACTGTACGCGTATAACACTAAGCCCGTTATTGTCACCGATGCTACGAAGGATTGGGAAGCTATAGAAGTAAAAAATTACTTTTAAAACTGCAATTTGATAGTTAAAAAAAATTATACATGAAAAGCTTTTATCCGTTGGATATCATCATCCGTTAGATAAATTCATCATCACTTCAGCTTATCGCAGTCCACTGCTGCACATAGGCCTCCAAAAGTTCGCGCCAAAAATAGCGTGAACTCATGTGTGTTGCCCATAGTCACCACGCTGGGCAGGCGGGTTGGTGACTTACAAAACTTACGAAATTTTAATTTGTGTGGATAGATAAACTCAAGCGAACGCGTTCATTGTTTCGAAAGTTGTTGTTTAACGCCCGGTAACAAAATTTTACCTAACAAAAGTATCAAGAGACCAAGTTTAAATAATGGTGGTCTCAATAGGTTAAAAACTAATCGATCTTTAATATTAATGCGTACCTACATTTAAAAAAAAACCTTTCCCTGCATTTAAAAAAGAGTAAAATTATAAATTTACAGAGGTGGATAATATTACATTGTTTATTTTACATAATTCACAGAAATTCAATTTTAATTTTTTCGTCGACTTCTACCGGAATACCAAAATGGGTAGAAGAATAAACGATTGCTTCTACTTCGCTTATAAGTCCGGTTTGAACTCGTTGAGCGAGGTGTTTAATATGGATGAAACTAGAGCAAACCTGTCTGGAGAGCCGTGGTACGTGGGTTGGAGCACATGCTACGATGAGGAGACCAGGGCCTTGAGGAAGTACTACAATAGGCCGTATTTCCTGCCGAAGACGGCTGAGAGCGATATGGTAGATTGGATTTTTATGGGCGGTCCAGGGCAAGGAGCTCACATGCACGTAAGTAGTTACAGAATGTTTGAAATTCGATAATTTTGTCAGCTAATTCAGCTACTTCATTTCTCCTTAAGCTTGTTGTCGTTTTAAGTATGTCGAAGCTATTATTGTCTGAATATGCGAGGGTAAGCGCCAACTAGGCCGTAGACTTCTCGAAAACTCCTCATTTACCTGGTCTCCGGCTAGCAAACGCACTTTGTCGTAAAAACTGAGACGGTTGCAATCCTCTAATTCTTCGTGTGTCAAAAGTTGTCGCATTCTATGCTTTCAAATACAGATAAACGTTTTATTAGTTCATTTTTAGGTTTATTCATACTTTCCTACAGCAGGTGGATTAGTAATTAAGAATTATTATTTCATAATTCACGAGCTGTTCGCTGGTTTAACTGCTAAATGACGATAAAAAACTTAGTTGTATCTGTCTTAGTCCCGAAGGTTTCGAGTTTTCCTTTTTATAGGATTCTTATTAATATTCTATAACATTGGTACATTAACATTGGTTCTGATTTAGTTGTGCGTATAGACGGGTTCGATTCCCGAACGGGGATAACATTTATATTTGTACGAATATTTCTCCTTGTCAAAGTGTACTAATATGTCCTTGTGAGTTTCCCTACCGTTCCAGAGGAATGGAGCAGGTAACGTAGCTCCACCCTTCTCCTATATGGAAAAGTGGCGTTTGCCATGAACTGGGAAGTTACAAGCTGAATCAATCATAAGATCATTTCAAACTTTTTTGTAGCTTTTAGATACCTCAATATTCGACCGTACGACATTATGCCATCGTAATTCCACAAATTTTGATAACTTTGAAGTTATTCGTATGTAAAGCCTGTCAGATGGACTCGATGTGTCACGACTCCGGTGTGAAAATATGAGTTTGCAGCATAAATATAACGTGAAGACTTTTTTTCCTTAATAATATATATATATATATATATATATGTATATGTATTACATATTTATATATATATATATATATATAGTGATGGACATGTGTCGCGTCAGGTGGACTCTGTGCGACACGTGTCGTGGCAGGCACAAGTGCGCGGCCGCAAGCGCTGGGAGCTGGCTCCGCCTCCGGAGTGTCTGTACGAGTGCTCGAGGATCTCCTTTACCGTGCTTCCAGGAGAGATACGTGAGAGATACTTTTTTTATCCTTTTAAGGCTCCTACCTTTTTTGACCTAATTTTAGGTAAAAAAAAATAAACCTATCCTGAAATGACGATTACCCATTACAGAGTAGCAAACAAGCGCACGGTCCGCCTATGACTGTTAATTTTACGTTTTCAGTGGAGTATTGGAGAAATAAATAAGACATCAGTAAAATTATATTGAAATTGGAAAAAAGATTAGAAGACACGAAACGTTTGTTTATTAAAAATCTTTTTTCCTGGGCTAGAATAATCTCATAGGTAGGTAGTTATTGAAAAAAGATGGCATATTGATGATAATACAGATTACAAACCTATCTTAACACACAAATTCTCTGCATTAACAAAACTTTCAAGATACTCCCCAGATATATCCCAGATCCCGACATTTATTTTGGACGAAATTTATACAATAATATTAGTTTGTACATTAAAGGTATGCATACCCGCTAGATGAGGCCAATTCTCAGATATCAGCTACAATACTTATTGCATATATTTTGTCCATCAGAAAATAAGAAGCGTCTGCGGTGTCTGGGATCTTTCTCTACATTTATGTTATGTTCTATTGGACAATAAGTGTGTGTATTATATTTCCCAGTGGTGGTGGACACGAACCGCTGGTACCACAAAACGAACGTGCTTCCCGGAGACATCAGCATCACCATCGGGGCCGAATATGACTAAATTCTTTGTACCTGTTCTTGTACACTACAGAATTTCATGTACCTGTTTCTTGTACACAACAGAATATCTTATACCTTTTTCTTGGACACTACAGAATTCCTTGAAGCAGTGTAGAAACTGTGTATATGTTGAACCCATTAAGCGGTTTCAATTTAGAAAGGTTTATATATATATATATTAGTTGTTTGCCGTGATATATGTTTTATGATACTTACTTTTTATATGTTTACCGTGTTTGTATTCCTACATTTATATCATAATTACACTGAAATTTGTATTTGAAAATAAATAATTACAAATAAAACAACAATTTGTGCTATGTAATATATTTTATTTGATAACCAGAAGCTAAATGACATTTCCTAAGGATATATAAGTTGGTTATATGTGATGATCTACGAACCGATAATTTATATTACGTTTTTACATATAAAGAGAGCCTCGGTTAAAAAAACATACGAATTCAAAAGGTTTTTAAGTACATTTGCACTTATAAAATGAGTTATAAAAGAAATACAAAAAAAGGATCATTTTTTTCCATTTAGTGGATACTCTGCAATAACTATAGGTACTATGCAGAACATTACTAATGAATGCTTAAGGCTTAAAATACGAATAATCATTAACATTGAATAAAATACATCGAATATAAGTTAATAAGTTATTATTTAATTGGTTTGATTGCGTTGGCATAGCCGAAGATTAACATTTTTTATGACCAAGGACAATTTCTAGTCTAGGAATCGGAACGCTAAGAGATCATAGTCATAGACAATTATTTTTTATTTGAATATATTAATTTTTTACCTTCACTAGTGTGACCAGATATACTTATAAGAGATAGATATGACTACGCCATTGCTACATTTCTTCAAATTTTTTATTCATGAAATTCAACTAGGAAAAAATATTCTAGTTATACCATTTAAGATCGATTATTATTCTATTTAACATCGTTTTCGTTAATTCAAATTCGACTTTATAATATGCTTTAAAGACAACTAAGTAAAAACTTATAAGGTTATGTTTTTGTGTTTACTCCTCGCCCTGACCGGCTGAGTCGAGGATGATTTCAAAGGAGAAAGGTTGGAACAGATAACCTTCCCCGGCGTAGAATTTGCTCTGGAATTCGACCCTGAAAACATATGAAATATAAGCTATAGCGAAGCAGCTAATAACTCACTTTTTGACAAATTATTCTAATTTAATCAAAAATATAATCCGTCATCAGACATGCTGTTTGAGTTGTTTCCGTAGAAACAGGTTTCTTCTTGGAATAAATTTTAGTACATCGGCAATTTTCTTTGATGTCTTAATTGTTATCAAATACAAAATAATTCTAAATTACTTTATTTTGAGCTTGAAATGTGTGCTAGTTCAGTAATAAATGGACATCAAATTTTTTATTTTATTTTATTTTTGTATATGTTATGTATGTATATATGTTAATTATTTGTGTGTGTGTGTAAAAGTCACACACAATCAAATAACGAAAGGCGCGCACGCCTACTTGTTTGTAAGTGTTGGGCGGCCCTACAATAAGATTGCCTAATAATATTGAATACCCTCTTTGAATCTTAACACTCAATAAAATTGATAAATCTTTCGCATCAATAATTTTGTGCGAGTAACATCTACATCTTTGGCGGTTTGTGGCGTTGAACAAATGAAAAAAAAAAAAGAAAACGATTATGGACTAAAGAATGGTTTAAAAAATATTTTAAATTTTATTTTTTATTAGCTGACCCGGCGAACTTCGTATCGCCTAACACAAACTTTATCGTATGGTATTAAAGTTCAAATTGACTTTTAAGTATTATCACAAATCTTTTGTATGGGAGTATAGAAAAGTGTTGTTTTTAGACTTTTTCAGGAAATTTAATTTTTTTTTTTTGAATTTTTCTTTCCGTAAGAACCATCCTCGTACTTCAAGGAATATTTTAAAAAAAGATTTAGCGAAATCGGTCCAACCGTTCTCGAGTTTTGCGCTTAGCAACACATTCAGCGACTCATTTTTATATTATAGATATGCTACAAAGCTGGTAAATATCTCTATAATTCAATAAACTCATGCATTAATTCCCTTTCTTTACCTTTAACAGTATCATTGCTTATTATATTGCAGTATTTTAAAATACCGCGACGGCTTCGAGCAGTGAAATGAAAAATATTGCACAATAAAATTTAAAGTCGCTCAATCTTGTTCAATACTACCCCCATCGCTAATCACAAAATTAAATAATATCCCGGCACATTCATTAATACTGTGCAATTAGATATATTGGGCGACGACCGCCTCAGTGTTCCTCACCAGTGCAGGCGCAGCGTGTGCAGGAAGGCGGACAGCCCCTCCATGAGCACGAGGATGGACACGGAGATGGCGGCCCAGCCCGCGAACACCACGTACAGGTAGATGCCGCCCTGGTAGATATATTGGGCGACGACCGCCTCAGTGTTCCTCACCAGTGCAGGCGCAGCGTGTGCAGGAAGGCGGACAGCCCCTCCATGAGCACGAGGATGGACACGGAGATGGCGGCCCAGCCCGCGAACACCACGTACAGGTAGATGCCGCCCTGGTAGATATATTGGGCGACGACCGCCTCAGTGTTCCTCACCAGTGCAGGCGCAGCGTGTGCAGGAAGGCGGACAGCCCCTCCATGAGCACGAGGATGGACACGGAGATGGCGGCCCAGCCCGCGAACACCACGTACAGGTAGATGCCGCCCTGGTAGATATATTGGGCGACGACCGCCTCAGTGTTCCTCACCAGTGCAGGCGCAGCGTGTGCAGGAAGGCGGACAGCCCCTCCATGAGCACGAGGATGGACACGGAGATGGCGGCCCAGCCCGCGAACACCACGTACAGGTAGATGCCGCCCTGGTAGATATATTGGGCGACGACCGCCTCAGTGTTCCTCACCAGTGCAGGCGCAGCGTGTGCAGGAAGGCGGACAGCCCCTCCATGAGCACGAGGATGGACACGGAGATGGCGGCCCAGCCCGCGAACACCACGTACAGGTAGATGCCGCCCTGGTAGATATATTGGGCGACGACCGCCTCAGTGTTCCTCACCAGTGCAGGCGCAGCGTGTGCAGGAAGGCGGACAGCCCCTCCATGAGCACGAGGATGGACACGGAGATGGCGGCCCAGCCCGCGAACACCACGTACAGGTAGATGCCGCCCTGGTAGATATATTGGGCGACGACCGCCTCAGTGTTCCTCACCAGTGCAGGCGCAGCGTGTGCAGGAAGGCGGACAGCCCCTCCATGAGCACGAGGATGGACACGGAGATGGCGGCCCAGCCCGCGAACACCACGTACAGGTAGATGCCGCCCTGGTAGATATATTGGGCGACGACCGCCTCAGTGTTCCTCACCAGTGCAGGCGCAGCGTGTGCAGGAAGGCGGACAGCCCCTCCATGAGCACGAGGATGGACACGGAGATGGCGGCCCAGCCCGCGAACACCACGTACAGGTAGATGCCGCCCTGGTAGATATATTGGGCGACGACCGCCTCAGTGTTCCTCACCAGTGCAGGCGCAGCGTGTGCAGGAAGGCGGACAGCCCCTCCATGAGCACGAGGATGGACACGGAGATGGCGGCCCAGCCCGCGAACACCACGTACAGGTAGATGCCGCCCTGGTAGATATATTGGGCGACGACCGCCTCAGTGTTCCTCACCAGTGCAGGCGCAGCGTGTGCAGGAAGGCGGACAGCCCCTCCATGAGCACGAGGATGGACACGGAGATGGCGGCCCAGCCCGCGAACACCACGTACAGGTAGATGCCGCCCTGGTAGATATATTGGGCGACGACCGCCTCAGTGTTCCTCACCAGTGCAGGCGCAGCGTGTGCAGGAAGGCGGACAGCCCCTCCATGAGCACGAGGATGGACACGGAGATGGCGGCCCAGCCCGCGAACACCACGTACAGGTAGATGCCGCCCTGGTAGATATATTGGGCGACGACCGCCTCAGTGTTCCTCACCAGTGCAGGCGCAGCGTGTGCAGGAAGGCGGACAGCCCCTCCATGAGCACGAGGATGGACACGGAGATGGCGGCCCAGCCCGCGAACACCACGTACAGGTAGATGCCGCCCTGGTAGATATATTGGGCGACGACCGCCTCAGTGTTCCTCACCAGTGCAGGCGCAGCGTGTGCAGGAAGGCGGACAGCCCCTCCATGAGCACGAGGATGGACACGGAGATGGCGGCCCAGCCCGCGAACACCACGTACAGGTAGATGCCGCCCTGGTAGATATATTGGGCGACGACCGCCTCAGTGTTCCTCACCAGTGCAGGCGCAGCGTGTGCAGGAAGGCGGACAGCCCCTCCATGAGCACGAGGATGGACACGGAGATGGCGGCCCAGCCCGCGAACACCACGTACAGGTAGATGCCGCCCTGGTAGATATATTGGGCGACGACCGCCTCAGTGTTCCTCACCAGTGCAGGCGCAGCGTGTGCAGGAAGGCGGACAGCCCCTCCATGAGCACGAGGATGGACACGGAGATGGCGGCCCAGCCCGCGAACACCACGTACAGGTAGATGCCGCCCTGGTAGATATATTGGGCGACGACCGCCTCAGTGTTCCTCACCAGTGCAGGCGCAGCGTGTGCAGGAAGGCGGACAGCCCCTCCATGAGCACGAGGATGGACACGGAGATGGCGGCCCAGCCCGCGAACACCACGTACAGGTAGATGCCGCCCTGGTAGATATATTGGGCGACGACCGCCTCAGTGTTCCTCACCAGTGCAGGCGCAGCGTGTGCAGGAAGGCGGACAGCCCCTCCATGAGCACGAGGATGGACACGGAGATGGCGGCCCAGCCCGCGAACACCACGTACAGGTAGATGCCGCCCTGGTAGATATATTGGGCGACGACCGCCTCAGTGTTCCTCACCAGTGCAGGCGCAGCGTGTGCAGGAAGGCGGACAGCCCCTCCATGAGCACGAGGATGGACACGGAGATGGCGGCCCAGCCCGCGAACACCACGTACAGGTAGATGCCGCCCTGGTAGATATATTGGGCGACGACCGCCTCAGTGTTCCTCACCAGTGCAGGCGCAGCGTGTGCAGGAAGGCGGACAGCCCCTCCATGAGCACGAGGATGGACACGGAGATGGCGGCCCAGCCCGCGAACACCACGTACAGGTAGATGCCGCCCTGGTAGATATATTGGGCGACGACCGCCTCAGTGTTCCTCACCAGTGCAGGCGCAGCGTGTGCAGGAAGGCGGACAGCCCCTCCATGAGCACGAGGATGGACACGGAGATGGCGGCCCAGCCCGCGAACACCACGTACAGGTAGATGCCGCCCTGGTAGATATATTGGGCGACGACCGCCTCAGTGTTCCTCACCAGTGCAGGCGCAGCGTGTGCAGGAAGGCGGACAGCCCCTCCATGAGCACGAGGATGGACACGGAGATGGCGGCCCAGCCCGCGAACACCACGTACAGGTAGATGCCGCCCTGGTAGATATATTGGGCGACGACCGCCTCAGTGTTCCTCACCAGTGCAGGCGCAGCGTGTGCAGGAAGGCGGACAGCCCCTCCATGAGCACGAGGATGGACACGGAGATGGCGGCCCAGCCCGCGAACACCACGTACAGGTAGATGCCGCCCTGGTAGATATATTGGGCGACGACCGCCTCAGTGTTCCTCACCAGTGCAGGCGCAGCGTGTGCAGGAAGGCGGACAGCCCCTCCATGAGCACGAGGATGGACACGGAGATGGCGGCCCAGCCCGCGAACACCACGTACAGGTAGATGCCGCCCTGGTAGATATATTGGGCGACGACCGCCTCAGTGTTCCTCACCAGTGCAGGCGCAGCGTGTGCAGGAAGGCGGACAGCCCCTCCATGAGCACGAGGATGGACACGGAGATGGCGGCCCAGCCCGCGAACACCACGTACAGGTAGATGCCGCCCTGGTAGATATATTGGGCGACGAC
Organism: Melitaea cinxia; assembly: GCF_905220565.1. NCBI lineage: Eukaryota > Metazoa > Arthropoda > Insecta > Lepidoptera > Nymphalidae > Melitaea > Melitaea cinxia. Next base: position 1,526,518 of record NC_059400.1, read on the forward strand.
CGCCTCAGTGTTCCTCACCAGTGCAGGCGCAGCGTGTGCAGGAAGGCGGACAGCCCCTCCATGAGCACGAGGATGGACACGGAGATGGCGGCCCAGCCCGCGAACACCACGTACAGGTAGATGCCGCCCTGGTAGATATATTGGGCGACGACCGCCTCAGTGTTCCTCACCAGTGCAGGCGCAGCGTGTGCAGGAAGGCGGACAGCCCCTCCATGAGCACGAGGATGGACACGGAGATGGCGGCCCAGCCCGCGAACACCACGTACAGGTAGATGCCGCCCTGGTAGATATATTGGGCGACGACCGCCTCAGTGTTCCTCACCAGTGCAGGCGCAGCGTGTGCAGGAAGGCGGACAGCCCCTCCATGAGCACGAGGATGGACACGGAGATGGCGGCCCAGCCCGCGAACACCACGTACAGGTAGATGCCGCCCTGGTAGATATATTGGGCGACGACCGCCTCAGTGTTCCTCACCAGTGCAGGCGCAGCGTGTGCAGGAAGGCGGACAGCCCCTCCATGAGCACGAGGATGGACACGGAGATGGCGGCCCAGCCCGCGAACACCACGTACAGGTAGATGCCGCCCTGGTAGATATATTGGGCGACGACCGCCTCAGTGTTCCTCACCAGTGCAGGCGCAGCGTGTGCAGGAAGGCGGACAGCCCCTCCATGAGCACGAGGATGGACACGGAGATGGCGGCCCAGCCCGCGAACACCACGTACAGGTAGATGCCGCCCTGGTAGATATATTGGGCGACGACCGCCTCAGTGTTCCTCACCAGTGCAGGCGCAGCGTGTGCAGGAAGGCGGACAGCCCCTCCATGAGCACGAGGATGGACACGGAGATGGCGGCCCAGCCCGCGAACACCACGTACAGGTAGATGCCGCCCTGGTAGATATATTGGGCGACGACCGCCTCAGTGTTCCTCACCAGTGCAGGCGCAGCGTGTGCAGGAAGGCGGACAGCCCCTCCATGAGCACGAGGATGGACACGGAGATGGCGGCCCAGCCCGCGAACACCACGTACAGGTAGATGCCGCCCTGGTAGATATATTGGGCGACGACCGCCTCAGTGTTCCTCACCAGTGCAGGCGCAGCGTGTGCAGGAAGGCGGACAGCCCCTCCATGAGCACGAGGATGGACACGGAGATGGCGGCCCAGCCCGCGAACACCACGTACAGGTAGATGCCGCCCTGGTAGATATATTGGGCGACGACCGCCTCAGTGTTCCTCACCAGTGCAGGCGCAGCGTGTGCAGGAAGGCGGACAGCCCCTCCATGAGCACGAGGATGGACACGGAGATGGCGGCCCAGCCCGCGAACACCACGTACAGGTAGATGCCGCCCTGGTAGATATATTGGGCGACGACCGCCTCAGTGTTCCTCACCAGTGCAGGCGCAGCGTGTGCAGGAAGGCGGACAGCCCCTCCATGAGCACGAGGATGGACACGGAGATGGCGGCCCAGCCCGCGAACACCACGTACAGGTAGATGCCGCCCTGGTAGATATATTGGGCGACGACCGCCTCAGTGTTCCTCACCAGTGCAGGCGCAGCGTGTGCAGGAAGGCGGACAGCCCCTCCATGAGCACGAGGATGGACACGGAGATGGCGGCCCAGCCCGCGAACACCACGTACAGGTAGATGCCGCCCTGGTAGATATATTGGGCGACGACCGCCTCAGTGTTCCTCACCAGTGCAGGCGCAGCGTGTGCAGGAAGGCGGACAGCCCCTCCATGAGCACGAGGATGGACACGGAGATGGCGGCCCAGCCCGCGAACACCACGTACAGGTAGATGCCGCCCTGGTAGATATATTGGGCGACGACCGCCTCAGTGTTCCTCACCAGTGCAGGCGCAGCGTGTGCAGGAAGGCGGACAGCCCCTCCATGAGCACGAGGATGGACACGGAGATGGCGGCCCAGCCCGCGAACACCACGTACAGGTAGATGCCGCCCTGGTAGATATATTGGGCGACGACCGCCTCAGTGTTCCTCACCAGTGCAGGCGCAGCGTGTGCAGGAAGGCGGACAGCCCCTCCATGAGCACGAGGATGGACACGGAGATGGCGGCCCAGCCCGCGAACACCACGTACAGGTAGATGCCGCCCTGGTAGATATATTGGGCGACGACCGCCTCAGTGTTCCTCACCAGTGCAGGCGCAGCGTGTGCAGGAAGGCGGACAGCCCCTCCATGAGCACGAGGATGGACACGGAGATGGCGGCCCAGCCCGCGAACACCACGTACAGGTAGATGCCGCCCTGGTAGATATATTGGGCGACGACCGCCTCAGTGTTCCTCACCAGTGCAGGCGCAGCGTGTGCAGGAAGGCGGACAGCCCCTCCATGAGCACGAGGATGGACACGGAGATGGCGGCCCAGCCCGCGAACACCACGTACAGGTAGATGCCGCCCTGGTAGATATATTGGGCGACGACCGCCTCAGTGTTCCTCACCAGTGCAGGCGCAGCGTGTGCAGGAAGGCGGACAGCCCCTCCATGAGCACGAGGATGGACACGGAGATGGCGGCCCAGCCCGCGAACACCACGTACAGGTAGATGCCGCCCTGGTAGATATATTGGGCGACGACCGCCTCAGTGTTCCTCACCAGTGCAGGCGCAGCGTGTGCAGGAAGGCGGACAGCCCCTCCATGAGCACGAGGATGGACACGGAGATGGCGGCCCAGCCCGCGAACACCACGTACAGGTAGATGCCGCCCTGGTAGATATATTGGGCGACGACCGCCTCAGTGTTCCTCACCAGTGCAGGCGCAGCGTGTGCAGGAAGGCGGACAGCCCCTCCATGAGCACGAGGATGGACACGGAGATGGCGGCCCAGCCCGCGAACACCACGTACAGGTAGATGCCGCCCTGGTAGATATATTGGGCGACGACCGCCTCAGTGTTCCTCACCAGTGCAGGCGCAGCGTGTGCAGGAAGGCGGACAGCCCCTCCATGAGCACGAGGATGGACACGGAGATGGCGGCCCAGCCCGCGAACACCACGTACAGGTAGATGCCGCCCTGGTAGATATATTGGGCGACGACCGCCTCAGTGTTCCTCACCAGTGCAGGCGCAGCGTGTGCAGGAAGGCGGACAGCCCCTCCATGAGCACGAGGATGGACACGGAGATGGCGGCCCAGCCCGCGAACACCACGTACAGGTAGATGCCGCCCTGGTAGATATATTGGGCGACGACCGCCTCAGTGTTCCTCACCAGTGCAGGCGCAGCGTGTGCAGGAAGGCGGACAGCCCCTCCATGAGCACGAGGATGGACACGGAGATGGCGGCCCAGCCCGCGAACACCACGTACAGGTAGATGCCGCCCTGGTAGATATATTGGGCGACGACCGCCTCAGTGTTCCTCACCAGTGCAGGCGCAGCGTGTGCAGGAAGGCGGACAGCCCCTCCATGAGCACGAGGATGGACACGGAGATGGCGGCCCAGCCCGCGAACACCACGTACAGGTAGATGCCGCCCTGGTAGATATATTGGGCGACGACCGCCTCAGTGTTCCTCACCAGTGCAGGCGCAGCGTGTGCAGGAAGGCGGACAGCCCCTCCATGAGCACGAGGATGGACACGGAGATGGCGGCCCAGCCCGCGAACACCACGTACAGGTAGATGCCGCCCTGGTAGATATATTGGGCGACGACCGCCTCAGTGTTCCTCACCAGTGCAGGCGCAGCGTGTGCAGGAAGGCGGACAGCCCCTCCATGAGCACGAGGATGGACACGGAGATGGCGGCCCAGCCCGCGAACACCACGTACAGGTAGATGCCGCCCTGGTAGCCCGCCGACTTCAGCCCTGCGGACACACACATACTGATTGGTAACAGTACGTTAATTAACATCATTCCTGTAAATATCTCTGATCTCACTTATAGATTTTAGTCTGCTCTTAGAGGGATCATCAAAGCTTTCCAAATTAAATAGGGGTCATATATTGAAATTTACAAAAATACCATTGTAGTTGAGTATATTCAGGTGTTAAGATACGCTAAGGTTTACTGTAATAAGGATGTACTGTAAAATACGGTAATGTTGTCATTCATCTGTTTTAGTGTCGTCGGGGTCAGAGTAAAAGACTCTATGCTTACTTATTAATAGTATTGAGTACGTGTGACTCCATTGGACTTGTACCCAATTTTGTTTGTGTTTAAGTAAATTTGGCGCTTACCCTTCCTCAGCAGCATATTCCAGGCGACCTCAGCTAACTGCGCATGCGCAAGTGACAGCGCCCACAGACGTAAATAGGACGCAGTGTGAGACACGCTGCCCAGCACGTACTCGATAGTGTGGATAGCCTAAAATGAAAATAAGACTATGTTATTGTCTAGTTTGTCGTATTATTGTTCAATTTTTTGTGGTACGTGTGGTGTCGATAAAAAACAATCAATATAGAGGTTTCATGTGGTCTTTGAGTTTAAGATGATAGTATATTTTTTCACCGATGGGGAAGATTGGATCATAAATTTGCAGTTATATTGATCAAAGTCGGAAGCAACGTGTTCAGGGAAGTATCTCAACAACAACTACAGAATATCTTAGCAAAATAAATACAAAACTAGTTGTAATTTTGTGTTCCTGTGGTAAGGTGACCAAAGCTCCTGGGTGGATTGGGGATAGGGTCGGCAACGCGCTTGCGATGCCTTTGATGTTGCGGGAAGCCATAGACTACGGTAACCGCTCACGATTAGGGTGAGTCGTAAGGCTGTTTGCCGATTTAGTTAAAACATAATAATACTAATATGGTGGTGAGTGGACTGTACCTGGTGTATGAAGACCTCGGTGATGTCGTCGTCGTGTCCGTGCGCGGGGGCCGGCGCCGGAGCCCCGCCCGCCGTGCCGTTCTCGGCCGTCTCCATGCTCTGGTGACCCTGGATCTGGGGGGGGGGGACATTAGACTGGTGCTTAAAAGTGGCGAAATAATTTCAATATTGATAAGCCAAATTACGTGTTTTAGTTGCCAAAACGCTTTTTTTCAACTTTAATATAGTTTTAAATTAAAATTACAACTATAAAAAAAAAAAAAATTATCTCGATACATAATATTTATATATTTTTTTCTTTTATTAAATTCAGCAATCATTTATAGAAATCTAAAGGCACGATTGGCTATAGCTTTTAAATTGCAAACCAACAGCAATAATTGCACAATTCTTGCTATCTCTGAAATCAAAGCACCATAAGTTATAACGACTTAATGTAGACTAGTCAAACATCAATGATTTTTGTATTACTTACAGCGCGTTTCTTCTGCTCCTTCATCAGGTAGTAAGGTTTACCGAACAGCATCACGGGAACGCACAGCAGAGCCAAGATCACGAAGAACTGACAAAAAAAAACATTCAATTGAATAAAACAATACATTTACCGAGCTTTGCCTAAATTTCTATGTTTATATTTTTGTGAATATTCTTAAAATAAATATTGCGTTTCCTACAAAGAAAAAAGAAAAAAAAAATTAAATGGAAATTCGGGATATACAAGCGAGAAGCGTTAAATAAAAACACATTAATACATACAATGTCTCAACTATTTATATAGAATATATCAGTCAAATGGAAGAAGAATTAGAAGTCAAGAAGGTAAGATACAAGATAGGTTTAGAACTGAAAATAATTCTGACATAATTTATAAGTTAACATTCTTGACAACCAAAGGGCTATAAAACATACCGCCACATTAAAGTAACGCCGAAGCCAATAATAGGTTTAGAATATTACGTTCTGTAAACCAAACTAGCTCTTTATATAGGCGTTTACAATTTTTAATGTCTTCAGCATACAAAATTGGCCCTAAATTTAGTTGTTCATATTTTTGTGTTCTGCTGGGCAGAGGCCTCTTTCCCTATGTAGGAAAGAGATCAGAACTTAATCCACTACGGGGTTCCAATGCGGGTTGGCGGATATATGATAGTTAATACTATGTTAACGTAGAGCACGTTACGTTGCACCGAGGTATGGTGGGGTGAACCACAAGGACTAATGACCAGTCGGTGTTTAGTCGCCACCGACACGGCAAACGCACCATTACACCAGAGCATAGAAAACCAACCTATCTCGCTTACATCCGTATGTTTATCTTTATTGTAATTGTCTTTTTTGATCATACCGTCGATGAGTGTTTTGTTGTTAAATAAAGGAAACGCGATTTCTATTAAGTAGGGTAAAAGCGAAACTTTGTTTAACAAACCTTGTCTAAGTTTAGTATAAATGTGTTCTTGTAACTGTTTTAGTAATATGTTGAAGATTTGTTTTTGTAAATGTTATAGCAATAAGTGTTATATAAAATTTGTGAGACTGTTACTTGCGGGCAAGCCTAAAGACTTTTGCAAGTAAATGTAGGGTAATACATGCTCTTCTTAATATGTTACAAATCATTTAAAAAAAATACCTTTTGCAGGCCTATTTGTCCCGCGTACATAGTAGGGTCGCACTGCGGCCGCGAGTTCGCGTCTTCTTTGAACAACATCATGTTGATGAAGGTGATCAAGATCGATGGCGCGCAAAAACCACTTGTCTTCACGATTTCTGTAAAAAAAAATCAAAATTGTTTTAACCGACTTCAAAAAAAAAAGGAGGAGTTTACTCAATTCGACCGTATATATATTTTTTAAGTATGTTCGGGGATAACTCCGTCGTTTATGAACCGATTTTGAAAATGTCATTTTGTTTCATTATCTTAAAAAACCTGCTACCCTAGTCCACGTAACGAGTTGTTTAGCCAGACTACTCACCAGGCTCCTGGCTGCCGAAGTGTCCCACGGTGGGTCCATACGAGGTCCACTTGATGAACATGAGCAACACCATGTAGAAGAACAACAGCGTCAGGAACATGATCTGCGGTATGAACTCCACGTACACGCTGATGCGGCGCTTGAAGTATCTGCGGGCACAGAATATACAGCGTGTTGTTTGAATATTTTATAGCTAACCGCGCCCCTTGATTTACAATTAAAATGGAGTAAATTGAAACGCCTGTCTGAAAGCTTTTACTTTTAATGGTCAATTCGAACATGCCTTGACTTAACCAAATAATAGCGACAAGTCACTACATTCTAAACACGAATAAATTATAGTACTTGTAGGTAACACGCTGCACCCAAGATTTTGGGGAGTAAGCTGGTAAATGCGTGACGAGAGCGTTACGAAAAGTGTTATTGGGCGAGAAAAACGGAGCAAGAAAGAAAGGAATACATTTTCTTTCTCTTTTTCTCTCATAGCCAGTTTTGTATATCTAAGACACAGTGCAGACCTGTTGATAAGGAAGTTTTACTTCAGTCGTGTAGTTCTAAAGCACACTCGTTTTTTTATACAAGTAGGTCGGCAAACAAGCATACAGTTCACCTGATGGTAAGCGATTACCGGAGCCTAGACGCTTGCAATACCAGAAGCATATCAAACGCGTTGCCGACCCTACCTCCAAACCCTTCAGGAACTCTGTCACCTTACTCACCACAAGAACACAACACTGCCTGAAAACAGTATTATTTAGCTGTGATCTTCTGTGAGATTTAATACTTCCTCAGTCGGGTTGCTACAAGTTTTGAGCAGGATATTTCTTACTGTGTCCTACCTCAGTCAACCTCGCGATTACATAATAATGTAACGTTGTGCTGGAACGTTACTCTAATAAATAAGATCTTGTAGTAAAAGTTAAGTTTTTTCACTTTATTTTATCATGCTTCTACTTGTGGCGCCATCTATCGGCAACTTTTCGACACTTTGTGACTATTGGTGTTTCATATCGGCGTTTTTTCTCTAACGGACTTGATAGATGCCGCTGATGTTTTTTGGTAATTATTGATCTTTCTTTAATAAAATCAATTTAATTGTAATTAGAAATTCTAAATTTGATATTCCTGTCTACTCCTTAAATTATAAAATAATTTAATATCTAAATTTAAACTTAATAATTTATAAAAATACAGACTATGCTTAACGCATAGACTTTTGCTTGTCAATATTCCCTTGCTCGCGTGTCTTTGCTTCTCTTTTTCTTTGCATTTCGTTGCCGCCGAACCTCGAGACCTAACCTCGACCCTAACTCGGCTTAAATCCCGCTGGGGTAAGTTCTCATGATATCTATTATAGTTACATATTGCTGGTGTTCTTAACTTAACGAGAAAATTGTAATTATTTATTATTTTGCTAATTGTGACACTGGTTTCTGAATTGTTCTTTTCCTGACTCGGAACTTTCTTCGTTCCAGGATTTTTACTTTAAGATTTATATCTTTAATTATACTTTGCTACAAATCGAGTCACTGCCCTCGATTAATAACGGGCTGACTGATTACCGGCATTTACACCGGTGGAGATCTCCGCCGGTCATCGGACGAAGACGGAACTGAAGACCATCATCACCGGGAATTAGTCAGGCCAGTGTCCTTCCATATTACTTTCTAAGGTACGTTGTCGCGGCGTGGGCCAGCTAAGGAAATAAAGGCTGAAAATCAGGTGCCTAACGCGCCTGATTCCGAACCTACCCCCTGTTTTCTGACCGCGTGCTATTAAAATTCATAACTTTAAAAACTAGTATATTATTCTATTTCTACAACCCCAAAATCCACAAAGCGCGGCAATAACTTTTATCCTTTCACTCGAGATAAGTGGACTAATTTCGGACTTAAAATGTACTCAGTGTCTCAGTTCGTTTTGTGACTTCAAATCATAGCCGGTTTCATTAAAATTCACAATAGTACATTTACAAAATACAGACAATTAAATTAAAAAAAAAAAACTGCAGTTTTGGCTCAAATATCGACAATAGAAAAAGCTAAATATTATTAACCGACTTCCAAAAAAGGAGAAGGTTCTCAATTCGACTGTATTTTTTTAATGTACGTTACATCAGAACTTTTGACCGGGTGGACCGATTTCGACAATTTTTTTTTAATCGAAAGGTTATATGTGTCATGGGTCCCCATTTAAATTTATTTGAGATCTAACAAGTACTTTTTGAGTAATCTTTGATAACGCGTAGTTACTTGACTATTTTTTGTCGATCTACGTTGTATTACTTGTCGATGTAATTGAGGTCGGTTTTTTTTCGTTTGCCTGCAAACACAATTATTTTTACATTTTTTTTTTAAATATCCTCTCAATGTCCAGTACTATCAATATATATTTGACTATGACATCACTGGTAACAGTGACTGCATACAAAGAACGGCACTAAACACAAGTAAACTGCGAGGGTAATGACATTGTCTTATCGACTTTTAAACCTTTGAAGTTAACCAAAAAGAAATCATACTTACAAGTGGTTCCAAAGCGAAAGGCTGACACCAAACAACATGTGGAAGACACCGATGATGATTGATATCTTCATCTTGTAGGCGTTCATGAAGATGATTTTATTGGCTTCGGCCAGCTACATGACAAAAAAAAATAATTATGTAACTCCATTTGTCACTTAAATGATCTAAAACCCATTAAAACAGTAATAATATTTATTTATATGTAAGGGTTATAATAAAAGTTTCTTTGACCACTTACAAGACTTGGTAATAAATTGTAACAGAGATTATAGAAATTAACGTTTTTAAAGGACGGCAATACAGACCGTGGCGTGAAAAATAGAATAAATGCGGGATGGATGAAATGGCGACAGGTCTCTGAAACAACTTGTGATCCACGAATGCTTCTTAAACTTAAGTGGAAAATCTATAAAACGATCATAAGACCTGTCGTAATGTATGGATCAGAATGTTGGGCAACGAAAGTGACGGATGAAAGAAGAGTGCACGCAGCCGAGATGAGAATGCTAAGATGATGTGTGGTAATGGATGTGTGGCGTGACGAGGAAAGATCGGATTAGAAATGAGTGTATAAGGGAAAGTTTGAAAGTAGCACCCGTGAGGGAGAAAATGAGGAGCAATAGGTTTGCGTGGTATGGGCATGTAATGAAGAGGGATGAACGCTATATTGGTAAAATAATGTTAAGGATGAATGTCAAAAGACGAAGAGCGATCAGCAGACCAAAAAAGCGATGGATTGTGTGAGTGAGGATATGAGAAAGAAAGGAGTAGAGCGCCGAAATGACGAATAATAGAGAGGATTGGAAGAGGAAAACATGTTGTGCCGACCCTACATAAGTGGGATGAGGGCAGGAAGATGAACGCTTTTTATTTTAATCTATCATTGTTACATAAAAATTTATAAATACCTGCCAAACGGGATCAATACCGAAGGGATACGGAGACTGCAGGTAGTCGTACGAGTCTGGATTCAATTGTAAATCTTTGTTCTCTCTGAGCGTGGATTCATTATAATTAGTCCTCCAAGAAGAACCAAATATGTTAAGACTCTTCGAGAATATATCGTTGTATATGAGACCGGTGTACATTGAGAATAGACCCATGAGCAGTATGATGTATCGTCCGCCGAAGAATATGTTCCAAATCTGAAAAAAAAAAACATTTAAATTAATTTTAAATAAAAGGAGTTCTAGAAAATGTACTTTCTTTAATATACTAAATATACAGCCCATATATCTGGTTCTACCACATAATACTACACTTTTAAAAATAGACGATAGATAGAAGACAGACGATAGAAGATTTTATCATTTGCATTGTAGACTGCACAGATCAGTAAAGAATGGTCGAAACTAACAGATAACGAAATTCGGCAAAAAAAATGACAACAAAAACCGATTTTAATCAGTTGATCAACGTAAGTACATCGTATACAACACGCACGCACGCACATTTACAATAACAAGTAAGAGAAATGCCGCTATACTACTCCAACTGAGGTAGGGCCCAGCAGGGAATTTCCTGCTTAAAATATGGAGCAGCCCGACTGGGATAGTAAGTACTTTGACCTTATAGAAGATCACAGCTAAATAATACTGCTATCAAGCAGTGTTGTGTTCTTGTTGGTGAGTAAAGCTCCCAACAGTAAAGTGGCCAGACCTGTCGGGGTTTGGGCATAGCGCCAGCAACGAGACTGCGATGCTTCTGGTGTTGCAGGCGTCTATAAGCTACGGTAATCGCTTACACTCAGGTGAGCCGTAAGCTTGTTTGCCGACCTAGTTGTATAAAAAAAAATGCTAACCTCGCTGTCGATCTTCTTGGCCTGCAGTGGTTTCTCCTTGTAGCACATCCAGAACCCGAAGGCCGCCATCAGAGCGCCGTGCCCGAGGTCGCCGAACATCACCGCGAACAGGAACGGGAACGTTATTATTGTGTACGGAGCTGCGGAGATACGAGTTTATTTCATTATTTAGTTAGCTGTACCTATTGTATCGATTGAAAACGAACATAAAAAAACGTTGAATCTTTGGAGAAAAATGTATCCAAAAGTTAATTAAGGTTGAATTCTTAACAGCATCGATCGATCTTTATTGTGTTTTCTCTATCCCATGACATTTGTGAAATTATTTGTGTCTAACTGGTAATAGAATTTCCTCTCTGTTTCCGTAAACTACCTCTAACTTCGATTATAAAAAATATGATTCTGACATAACCTAGATACTATTTCCAAATTCTCACGATTCAGCCTGTAACAACACATTGCTGGGCATAGGCCTCTTTTCCCCACGTAAGAGAAGGTTCGAAGCTTAATCCACCACGCTGCTCCGCTGCGGGTTGAGGGATATATTCTCTACTATGAGTAACGATCGCTATTAGGTGTCTATGAGGACAAACGGGACCAACTGCTTAACATTGTCTTTGAGGTACGGCGGGTGGACCCACAAGGACAGACAAAAACCCGAAATCATCGGTGTTCGAACGCGTACACGAAACACGCACCACTACACCTGAGAGATGTCGATGTGTTGAAACACTCACACAATTAATAACTAACCTGGATTTACTTCACGGTAGGTGGCGACACCATACGCGTAGATGAGGTTTTGAAAAGCGGAAGTGAACTTGTTGTTTCGATTGTACGTGGGCGGGTCCTCCAACGTCTCCATACGATTCAAGATGGGCGGAACGGAACTTCCGCTGCGTTCCTGTAAAAATAAATAAATTGAAATAAGTATTAACATACACTTTTTTGAATCAACTATTTACATACGGCGATAAAGGTCCAAGACTTGTTGATTATTAATTGGCATTTAATAGTTGAATGGATATACTTAAGTTGACAGAAAGTGTAAAATTAAAGCATTTTGATACAAATGATTGATCAATGCAATACGTCAATTCAAAAAGAATGTAAACTCTTTATGACAACGTAGAGATAAAGAAGAGAGATTTTAGATTTACATTATAACAATTCAAAAAATACATGAAAACTTCTTAAATTATTGCTAGCTTACAATAAATTTTTATTGTTATGCCTTTGAAGGAGAAACATTTTAAATTTCGAACAAGCATCATTAAAATAAATTGTCCTCCGTAACACATGGAAATGCTGAGTTTGCATTACACTGAATGATAGGTATAGTTGGTAAAAAACAAAAATTTAGCAAAATATAAATACAAACAACCTAAAAAGGGATATTCTTTAAAAAAAATCTTCTTATCAGAAGTTTGTCTTACCGTGCCTCTCCTTAGAGCTAACTGAATGGTCTCCATGTCCAAAACAGGCACCCAACACTCGGCGATTAAACACTTTTGCGTGACGTCCAAATTGAAGAGGTTCAAAGTGTGGTAAATGGCCTTAATTTTGCGAACTTTGACGAACCAATTCTTGATGTTCTTAGCGGCTGCCACAAGTACACGGTGACGGTGGTCTTGAGTTTGACCAAGAACCTGATAACCAAGAAAAATACCATATTTAGTTACCATAGTTACTTTTATTGTACAAATTTCGAGCAATTTTTAACATAATGTGTTTATGCCCAAAATGTACCCTGCATAAAGTTATTTAAGGAGGGTAGAAATATATTCTGAATAAGATAAGGTAAGTAACAAGTCACGATTCAGCCTGTAATATCTCACTGTTGAGAATAGGCCTCTTTCTCCATGTAGGAAAATCACTGGACTTAATTCAACACACTGCTCCATTGCGGGTTGGCGGATATGTTCATCTGTACTATGAGTAACGATCTCTATCAGGTATTTATGATAACAACCGGGACCGACGGCTTAACGTGCTCGGCTAACGTGACCCACAAGGACAGACATCCGAACCGGGAAAATATTTGAACAAATGCAAATATCCACCCCGAGCAGGAATCGAACCCGGAAACCGTCAATGTTTAGGCGACTACACGCACAACTACACGAAATAGTTATTACAGTAATAAGTAAGTAGCATTAATAAAGATTCCCATGTAAGTTTAATAATATTGTAATAATTTTGTTTGACTTTTAATACTTAAGAAAATAAATTAATATTCAACATTAATAGCACTTTCACAAGTTTCACAATTATTATTGTACGAATAGTTTTTCCAGAAACTTTGTATGCATGGAATTTGGAAATAAGTTATCATTCATTCATTTTGGATGGAAACTGTACATCGAGATAAAAATCATCAAATATAAGATAGACTTATAGGCAGACAAATGATATAAAAATCCTTCTTTTAAAGTAGCTTTTTTTATATTACTTATTTATAGACTTGTGTGTCTTACAATTTTATCATATACACACATATGTTTGGAGCGTCGTGTGTCAATTGTTTATAAGCCTTTTAAATGGCGCGATTGTTCGAGTCTCACAATATCGTAAAGACGGTACCGCAAAACCTTGTGACACGGAACGCAGTGAAGGTTGGTAAATAGACATTATATGCTTATTAAATAGTTAAATACATAGTCATTATAATTCATTGCGTAAGATTAAAACTAGCACTAAATTGGTGTAAATAATAAGATGATAAAAATTAACGTACTTTATCTGTTATAATCTTAAAAAATGTTTATGTTTTAAATTATCACTCAAAAGTTTATTAAGGGTTTAGAGTCTAAACTTTAGACTTTGGATCAAAGAAAATAATCTTCTACAGAGATATAAATAAACCAATACATTCTTCCTGACACTACCGATAACAATTACGATATGTTAGTTAACTTACAATCCTCTGGATAGTACAGAAATATTTTTTCAATTCAAATGTTTTTAAAATAATTCATTTTTACTCGTGTCAAAACAAATTTTAATGAATATACCATTAAACTGTTATAAAAATATTTCTTACCGTGTTCAAATCTTCAATTCTGGTCATAACACCCATGGCCATTTCACGTCTATCGGCTGGAGCTTCCGGACAAGGGTACAACGTAGCTCGGAAACCTTCGCATATCTTCTTAACTCTGGTCTTCAGCTGATCTCCTTGGAAGAATATTATGAACACCGACTTATAGACTTGGTCCGACTGAAAGAGATTCATTGGTTAAAGCTATTGGTCATTTAGTATTATTTTAAGGGCCTATTTTAGCTTCCAGTGATAAAATTAACCTTCGCATATGTTGCTGAAAGGTCCAAGTGGTAGGAGGAAATAGTCCATTATTTCATCTAAACTAATTACAACATTTGGATTCAAAGGCCGCTAATTGAAATGTCTGACAGAAAAAGCTGATTTTGATGATGACAGGGAAAAATATATATAATAAGAACAAACTTTTATCTGTTGAATACAGTTATACGTCATATAGAATTATCAGCAAACATTGAAACAGGTAACAATTGTTATTACATTTTTTATTAAATTATATACTACTATCAGTAGCAATCTTGCGAGATCACTCTGATATCTCGCTTTTGCGAAATTGAGATTTCGTTTCTTAGACATAGGATGACTTCTTTGATAGTGGAAATTTTGTTACGTTATTGGTCACTCTTCTATGAAATAATTACATTTTTAAATACTCTACAAAATATTTACAATCTTCAAAAACAACATATTAGCATCAACAAAATCTATAGCCGCAGTAATCATAAAACTTGCGTTTGACAACCGACCTTCCGAATTGATCATTTAGATTGTTCCATACAATGTACAATTCGCCTAACCCATCATTCTCCTATTGGCCCATGATTGAACACGAATGTCTAAAAAACGGATAATCGAAAAAGCAGTTCAAATCGCTTCATTAAATGTAGGTCGTAATCGAACTGCGTCAAATTTACTTGTAAGTCTCGTAACAATGTAACCTTGACTTCGTATTCAGACAATTGTTGATATTATTTACGGCAGAATTACAAACTTTTCATTTTAAGATAAAAGGTCATTGGGATATCCCTGTATTGTTGTTAACCACAAAACATTGTGTAGTACAACGGAAGGACCCCATGGCTTCTTATCTATTTCTTCCAGACATCCTAAATTTTCTTTAATGTTTTATATTGTTTCTGATATAAATATATCATTATAGGCTTTATATGAAGTCTGGTTTTATGACTTTTAGTATTGAACGATTGTTATTTGACCTTTTATTGTTATTCTTAATTCATATATAATTTTAATGATCATTGCAAGATTAAAAGGTCAAAACGTTTAGTCCTTTGGATTATGTATACAAAATAAGGAGTTCCAAAAGGACAATTTTTACGCGAGAATAAATCATAATATAGTATGGCTAACAAACTGCCCATTTGGAAATAGACATTAATTGTCAGTGACAAAAAATAAGAAAATTCTACTTACCGATGAAGGGTCTTCCAAAGGTGTGTCAATCTCAGCCTGTCGGAGGAATACGTTTCCTCTGCAAGCTCTCCATAGCATCCTCTCAAAAGCCGGGATTCGCTCACGTAGTATGACACCGGCGACGAAACTACGCGCCAAATATCATTAGAACTCAGAAATTATGAAAATAGAAAAGATCCCCAAGGTGTCCATTTCAAATGTCGATGTGGTCTAAAAATTGACTCAATAGTTTTGTACAATTGATTTTGCATTTATCTATTGTATTAATGCTGGTCTTCCAATTCGTTTTAGATGTGTTCCAAAATATATTCTAAAATGTTATAGCTTTGCAGTGACAGCTTTACCTGTCGAAAAATTATTCTACCATATTGAGTCAATTTTTAATATCACCAATCGTAGTCAAAACCGCATTTTAATTAAAAGCTTAACAAAACCATTCTTCTAAGTTTTACTTAAAAATAAGTTCTGGAATGTAAAATGAATCATTTGATTTAAATAATATTTACAATAATTCCAATTTATAAATAACGTTTACATAACATACAACTGTCGTACTTTAAATATTCCAAATTATTATTTTACTGTAATTTCGCCTGAACCAATCTCCAATTGGTATAATGCTTAATTAACTGTTATTTATAAACTGTTTTAAGGAGAAATTGATATCGTTTTGTTAAAATATATATATCGCATTTGAATTTTTTAAGCATTGTTTACAAAATGGTTTTTACATCTTGATCTCAAATATCTAATGATTGTTATAGAACTCCTAACACAGAAATGTGCATAAATGAAGGCTGGTTGTCGTTGCGGACAACAAGTTGGATCTGCATTATTGGTTGCAGAATAGCTCCGCGCTTATGACTAACGATAGTAAGACTACAATATAGGATAAGATAAATGTCTGAGGTCGTTTGGACATGGGATTAAAACTCTACGAAAAACTTTTCAAATTTTGAGGCTTATTACTATTATTAATGATATTGTTGTTATTTTTATCTTTAAAAAATCTTCTTATTATAATATAATATTAAAAAAATACAAGAAAATACAGCACACTAGAGAAGCGTGATGAGCTGTTCTGATATTTTGGGGAAATCAATGATAAAGACCATACCAATTTTTTATCTGGCTCTAACAATTTTCCTTGTTTGCTTTGTCATATCTTACATTATTTCACTGACTTTTTTATTATTATATTAACTAATGTACGTATTTTGCATTTCATTTTTATTCGTTATAAACAACAATGTACTTTTTTAAATAATTGTAATTAGTTTTTGAATAGACTGAATAGACTTTACGTTGAATAGACTGTTTAAAATTGTATGATTGATTTGATTATATAATCTTGATAAAAAAAAAAACATTAATCCCTTGAATTCTAACTTGATAAGTATATTTATACAGCAAATCATTTTACTGATAAAAACTCAATAACGACAGTGCGTGTGTGTATGACAGATTATTATAAAATAATCTTATACAGAGTTAGTTTATATAAAAAAATCAAACATGGAACAATCATAATCATACATCTTTATTAAACTGTGCAAAGATATTACAATATTATAAAGTGGACTAAACATTTTTGGGCAAAATACAAAAAAAAAATTAATGTTGGTCCGTCGAGTCAGACCTATTTAACAAATATTCCAACTAGGTAAAGCTTTGTTACAAAGTCATGGGGTAATTAATTTTTATTAACAATAAAAAACTGCACTAATTATCTTTTCGTGATTGTCGTTTTCAAATGTTATCTCAAACATAACGTACTTATATTATAGGTGCAATAATTAAAACAGGAAACTCTTTAACATAAGTACCTGTACGAGTGTTAAAGAGCGTGTTATTTTATTTATGTTTGTTGTTATTTTTTTATTTTATTTTTTGTAATTGTATTGTATTTTATCCACACATACAAACTTTTCTTCTATTACCAGCTATACTTTTATTTAAGCCAGAGATTCTCAGTTTAAATAATTTTATTTTATAAGTGTCGTGAGGAAAAAATATTATTGGTGTTATAAAAATTTAATGGCCTCGTTCAAACCCATGGCTTAGTTTCGGTGTCACTAAGAAGCGTGGCTCTCAAAATGTAGTTTATTACAACACATAGGATTTAATGCTTATCTCATATTATCTGCCGTTACAAATTGAATGCTGACCTACAAAATATTTCTATCATAGATTAATGCTAAAGCTCTAACGGTTGATAAATAAGTTCAATAAATATTTGAAAATAAACTTTTCATTCATTTTTAACCTACTTCAAAAAAGGAGTTTTCTCAATTTGACCGTATATATATATTACTAGCTGACCCCGCAAACGTTTCTTTGCCATATATGTTATTAACCCGCTTAATCCCCCCTCCCCTTATAACTTAGGGGTATGAAAAATAGATGTTGGCCGATTCTCAGACCTACCCGATATGCCCACAAAATTTTATTAAAATCGGTCGAGCCGTTTCGGAGGAGATCAATGTTTAACATAATGACACTAGAATTTTATATATTAGAAGATGTGTGTCCGCTGATAACTTAAGTCGTTTATGAACCGATTTCGCTGATTCCTATTTTATTTTATTTTGTTGGAAAATCAGGATATGATGATGGCATCCCAGAGAAATCGAGGGAAACCTTCGAAAATCGTAGTGGCGATTAGTGCGTTTGTTATTTTTTTCGTCTACTTACGTTATATTACTTGTAGATATAATTGAAGTCGTTTTTTTTTTTTGGTTGCGAGCAAACACAATTATAATTTATTGAAATATTTTAATATGTAATAATTATTGGTTTTTGTTCTTTTTTACTATCATTATAAATGGTTTGTAGTGTGATCGGTGTGATCTCATGAGTAACTATTCAGACACCTCTTTTTAACGAAAACATTAGTTTAGGACCTCCAACCACAGGTTCGTTATAAACATATGTCAAAAGCTTAATTAAATGTTTTGTATGTGTTATTAGACGATTAAACTAAAATTTTTATCATACGTATACATTATAATTAATTGGAATTGATTAAATAAAATTATCGTTAGTCTACATGGCAACATGACAATAATAATACCGCTTGTCAATACGTTAGCGTCCCAGTTACACGCCCGGTCAATAAATAGCCAGGTGTTTTCGATTAATATCAAATGTGGTAAATATTTGTTTAAGGTACCGATAAAGTTTCTTTTAATCTGACATACCAGGAAATTGTAAAATTAAGTTTTTGAAAATATATTATTACTTAACAATAAGTTCTTTTTAGTTCATAATAACATTAGCGGAGGGCCAAATAATACTGTTCTCTGTGTTCTTTATCTCGATTAAGGTAGACAGAGTTCGAGTCGGCAACGCTACGTTACGACTACGGTAGCCTACCATCAGTACCACTAAAATCGTGCTAGTAGTAAAAATGCGAGTCTGGATTTGACTGTATTTTCAGTTATTAAACTTTTATTTTTATTTTTGTTTGAATATTGAATATTACTAGCCCGCACAAAGATGGAGTCGAGACACGAGAAACTAATTTGTTGTCTATCATTTACAGAGAGATAATCAAATTACAGTTGAAAATTTTGAAGTCATCTTCATAAAGATTACAAATAGAGGGTAATTTTCCAACCAAACAAAAGACTTAATTAAAGCTGTCATTTAATGATACATTTAAAGTCATTTTACGTATATTTTTTATATTTGTCGATGTCTTTGTGTTGAGTCTCAATCGTATACAATTTGAAGAGTGCTACGTCCATTGTCTGAAAATAAACGACCAAACATGATACAAGGTCTTGTATTGTTCTTCGTTGTTGTCATTTTTCTTTTAGTATCTCATAAAATATACAACCTATTTGGAGTTTTTTTTTTTAAATAGTGTCACGCAGTACCTATTTCTTCTATGTGATAAATAATTTAGTTCACAAATTTTATATTTTAAACATGATTTTTGTCCTTATAAATATAAATAATTCTTCTAATATTCTGTCTACCGGTTTACATGTTTAAAAATTTCCATTAACTTTAATAAACACGATTTGACATGTATTTTTTGTATAGGTATATTGATAAGATACTTTTTATATCATCTATAATTATGTTTAACCATATATTTTTTGGGGCTTTGAACAAACAAAATCTGATATGGTATTTTAAACACGTTTTTCGGTGAAAGCAATAACCGAGGACAGGAAAATGTATTTTGTGATATAAATTGCAAATAGCTTGCGAAAGCATTTGCTTTCATTTATTCATTTCATCATGTGAATGTATAAGTAACGTTCGTTCTGATCGTGATTTGTTTACGAAGTGTCTGAATTAACCTCTTCACATTTCATGTTTCCCTGGTACTTTTGTTTCTGTTTTTAGTTTTAAACAATTTTATGTTCTTGAACATTATCAATATCTTTGAAACCAGAACTTCACCAGTAACAGTGTTGTATACTTTAAATACTAAAATAATTAATTCAACGCATTGTTAGTCTTCAAATAGTCCTAATATTGGCAATCTGGCGAGCTAAATAAACCATTAGATAGGGCCTTATCACTAAAACAACGATTCTTATAGACAGATACAGAATATTTTTTATCACACGGCAATCAGTTCCGCATGCATTATTGAAATATTTGACGTCATATTGAAGCTTTTACTCTGCACGTCATTAAAAACAGCACCTACACCCAATTCATCTTTGGAACCGTCAGTTAATCTAATATATAAAATTCTCGTGTCACAGTTTTGATTGCCATACTCCTGCAAAACGGCTTGACCGATTTTGATGAAATTTTTTGTGCTTATCCGGTATCTATGAGAATCGGCCAACATCTATTTTTCATCCCCCTAAGTAATAGGGAGGGGGGGGGGGAATTAAGGGGGTTAATAACATATATGGCAAAATAACGTTTGCGGGGTCAGCTAGTCTAATATATAAAATTCTCGTGTCGCGGTGTTTGTAGTTAAACTTTTCCGAAACGGCTTGACCGATTCTCATGAAATTTTGTGTGCATATTGGGTAGGTCTGAGAATCGGACAACATCTATTTTTCATTCTCCTAAATGTTAAGGGTAGTCCACACCCAATTTTTTTTTAATTGTTAGATAAATTATTTATTCTTTATTTTATTATGATTTGGCGTTGAAAAATACATACAACCCTAAATTTTCACCCTTCTTCCACCAACCCCAATTTTTCGCAAGACAACGTTTGCCGAGTCAGCTAGTTTTTTATATAAATATTACTACAGCGAAATTATTACACAAACTACATAATTCACTTTTACTAGGTATAATTCATCATCATCATCATTACAGCCTATACAGTCCACTGCTGGACATAGGCCTCCACAAGTTTACGCCAAAAATAACATGAACTCATGTGTTTTGCCCATAGTCACCACGCTGGGCAGGCGGGTTGGTGACCGCAGTACTGGCTTTGTCGCACCGAAGACGCTGCTGCCCGTCTTCGGCCTGTGTATTTTAAAGCCAGCAGTTGGATGGTTAACCCGCCATCGGTCGGCTTCTTAAGTTCCAAGGTGGTTGTGGAACCTTGTTATCCCTTAGTCGCCTCTTACGACACCCACAGGAAGAAAGGGGGTGGCTAAATTCTTTAGTGCCGTAGCCACACAGCACATAGGTATAATTACTTTTAGTTATAACGAGATAATCAATACTTTGTTAAATTGATATAAACAACCCAAGCCCGAATCGAAAACATTTCTAATTTATTCTATGTATTTCTAAGTTATAAAAACTTGTTTATATAAAAAAAAAAATAGTTAACACGAAATTTAATCGACAGTTTTCGGAATTTATCGGGGAACTACCAAACATAATAAACATATTACGTTCGTCTGGTTTATTTCTGACTTCCTCTAACAGACAGATGTAGTTAATTACATATTGAACCTAAACCATCGGTCATAGGGGGTACATTACATCGTCAAACGAACAAATTAGGGTGATAACAAATTTTCATACTTCAGACGGTAGGTGTAAGTGCAATTTCGTATGGTTCGTGTATAGGGACGTTTCACCTTGGCTCGGTACCAAGTCTGTCTGTATACGTAACGTTTTTAGGGTCTTTTCTCATTTTGGACAATTGTGCCGATGTAATATTACGAACAATACTGGATGTAAAGCTACAACACTGACCAAAAACGGAAATGTTAAGTATGCATGTATTGTATAATCATTTCATGTAACATGTCATTATATACAAATATATTTTAAAGCTATACATTAAAAAAAAAATGGTTCTGTATAGTCTTACGAAGCATTTTTTAAATAAATATAAAATATGTTTATATACGTATATTATGAAATTTGTACTATTAATTTTACGAGTAAATAACGGCTCAATTCACACATTAATAAACACACCTCCGGTATATATACATAAAATATTTCCGAATATGTGTAAAACCATTTTTGTAAACAAACTTTCCGTATTGTTGTTGTTTTAAAATTTATCCCCAATAGGAAAAATCAAAGGACTATAATCCATACAGCCTTTCCGTATTGATTACGAGCGACACTTACCTTTTTAAACCTTTTTTTTTAATATGAATCAAATTCTCCTTTTTTAAATATAGCACAATGAATATGTGGATAAACCTAAACCATTCATTCAGAGCGTTATATTAAAATAATTAGTAACTTCAAACGACTAATTCCATTAAAACTTTACTATGAAAAATAATAATATCTATAACAATGATAGAGAACGATTATGTTATAGAGTCGATAATGTTTATATATTTACAACAATACATACATATGTTACCTATTACCTATATATTCTCAGAAGGATTAATAATTACATAACACACATGAATACATACATATAAACATTATTTACGTAAACGAAAGATAATATAAGAATACTCCTATTTTTTTTTATAAAGCAATTATTATATAAAATAACGATGACGTCAAATAAACATTTAATCATTTAGAAATAGTCACTATATGTACTAATAACGGTATTGCTTTCGGGTCAATTATATATTTTTTTCTAGAATTACACCTACTATTCATTTTAATTATTTTAGCGAAATAAAAAATACAAGTCTCTTATTTAGGCTCTCTCTTCGTCTGTAGCAACTAGCAATAATGGCGTCACTTGTGACGTCACAATTTCAGTAGTAGCGTGGGTTATTCCTATTTACTCGGATACAAATAATTAGCACCCATATAATATTGGACTTTCTTGTTCTATGCGTTGTATAAATAGTTTAATGAAAGATAATAATTTACTTCATTCAAATACGCTTCAGTCTGTAATATCCCACAACTGGGCATCGGCCTCGTTCCCCATGTAAGAGACGTATCAGAGCTTAATCTACCACGCTGCTCCAATGCGTGTTGGTGGATATATTCCCTACTATGAGTAACGATCGCTATCGGGTATGTTAACAACCGGGACTGACGTCTTAACGTTCTCTCCGAAGCACGGTGGGGAGACCCACAAGGACTGCACAATTCAAATACCTACCTTGTAAAATTATTTTATCGTATATTTATATCATACAGTTATATAAGCTACTAACGATTCGAAATGTAGATTTTAAATTTACTATGTTAAAAGTAAAATTGTCAATGGACCGTTTAATACTTTTTACCAATTTTATTTGTTTGGTAATAATGAAAATACACAAAATGTCCATTATCAAAGCTAGCTTTACTAAGCCCAGACGATTTGAACTAGACTTCGTCATTTGACGGAAATATAGTTCGCCAATCCTTCAAGCTCTGTATACTGCATAACTTATATATCTTTTCCAAGATCGTGGACCAAAAGATCTTGAAATGTACATTCCCAATCCAGTGTGAAAGAGCGCGGCTTTACTTTACTTACTATTTATTTTATATTATATGGAACACTCAAATGACTTTCGTAATCTTTTGTAGTATACGATTCTCTAACAGAACCGCGTTACAAATTTACTGTCGATAAGAAAAGTTGCACAATGTGAAGTTTGTGAGAAAACGCTAAGATTACGTAAACGTAAATAAGGTTGACGCAGACGGTATCGCTTGCGATAATCAGTTCTGACTTTAATTACAACCCGTGATTGATACACTTTAATTTGTCATGTGTATGAATTCCTTATTTATTTTAACTAAGAAATGAATTAGAATTGTTATTTTTTTATATCAGAAGTCAAATATAGTATGAGTGTGACGGATATGTTTTTCAATTACATATTATATTTATATTTATTACATTAATATTTCTATAAAAAAAAAATTCAAGACGAAATTTTAGTTTTCTTTTTTCAAAATTGTTCCAACACAATTGTTTAACGTAATTCTTATCTTTCGATGTTTTAAATAAAGAACCCATAGAAGTGTGTAAAAGAAACAAATTCAGAATTCGTTTTAATCAATGACTTGTTTAAAATGGTAAAAAAATCATTTAAAAATTAATATAGAGCTTAGACGACTCACAATCACTACACTTAGGTTCAAAATACGATTGATTATTTTTATTTTATAATTACGTAATCGCCAAAAAATAGAAAAATTTTAAGTACCTAATGTAATTTAAGATTACAAAATATTTAAATGTTTCAATTATTCCACTCTTATCAAATGTTTGTCTATACTAAAGCCATTCCGGTAGACGCTCGTCATAATTACAGTTTTAAAAATAAATACATACATCATACGTACACAGACGAAGCAATTGTCAATGCAATTATTTTTAAACTTTTCTTACGTTCAGACTTGTATCCAAGGGTAACGCATTCAGTGCAATTCATTCATACGCTTTGTTGAGTATTTTAATATTTATTAAAAAACGCAAATTTTTTACTGCCATCTATTGTGACTAAGGGCCAACATAAATTACGTCACACGTCAAGGGGGTCGTCGAGATGTGGACTTTGTGACTACAGGTGGGAAGGGATCCAAAATTTTGTGACATCACATTTCAAAATATATCTAATTGCTAATTTCATGGGAATAATAATAATGTCCAACCTGATTAATAAATAAGAATTTATAGGTATAAAATTGATAAATGTTGACGTCACACTGGGTAGGGAGTCTCATAAATGTAACTGAGGTAGCGCACAGCAGGAAATATCGTGCTCAAAATCCGAACCTTACAGATCACAGCTAAATAATGCTGCTTTTAAGCAGTGTTGTGTTACTGTGGTAAGATGACCAGAACTCCTGGGGGAACTGGGGGTAGGGTCAGCAACGCGTTTGCGATGCTTCTGGCGTTGCAAGCGTCTATAAGCTAGAATAATTACTTACCATTAGGTGAGCAGTACACTTGTTTACCGACCTAGTTGTATATTTAAAAAGACTTAAATAATGGATATCCCCCTATATCGATTTTCTTATATTTCTTTTCCGCAAAAAGAAAGAACTATCCAATTGAATGTAATCGTTCGGAAATTATAACGCGCACATACATTTGAGTTTTTTTTTTATTTATTTATACAGATAGAAGATAAATAAGACCAGATATTTAAATATAGAAGCCTATGAAACTATTAAAAACTAATTATATATGTTTACTATGTTTACTATGTTTTTTTTTATCGTGATTCTTACGGACCAGATTTAAATGATTCACAGTCGGTTTCAAATTATCTATTTCTAGTTTTGCTTACTATACATTTAACATAATTATTTTTAAATTCATGTAAAAATGTCCAGGCGTTAACGTACATGACTAAATCAATATTTACGTCTCACACATCACTAATACGTAATTCACGTGTAAGGTAAACGTCCGATGTAACGGACACCATCTGTAAACAATCTTTGTTGTATTAAACATTTCATTTGATAGCTTTGGTACGTTTCCTGTTAACGAGTGCTTTGTTAAAAGTTTAACAAAATTATTATTATTATTATATAGTAACTATTTGATCTAATAATTTAATCGTACTCTATCGTGTTTGAATAACGCATTATATATTTAAATAGTTTATAAGCATCGCACTTAATTTAAAAATAGAAGTATTTTATCAATGGAACATTTCTTTCTGTTCGTCATTATTTGTTTTGGTTGTTACCAAATCGATTTTTTTCACTTGACGTATATCGTATTCAGTACTAAGAATAGCTTGTATGAGTAAATAAATTTTATTTAAGGGAATCTCCGATTTTATGATAGAGTTTATACTATAATAAAAATATTAGAATATAACGTATTAAAAAAAAATACTTATAGGAACCTCTTTTTTTCTAGTATTTATAATTTAAATTACTGTAGAGCAGTCCACTGCTGGACATAAGCCTCCACAAATTCGCGCCAAAAATGGTGTGAACTCGTGTGTTTTGCCCATAGTCACCACGTTGGGCAGTGGGCAGGGTTTGTGACCGCAGGCATTACTTCAAGTTCAATGTTATTGTCAAATACACTTCTGTTCTGATTAAATCAAACATTCCAAATAGTGATTCAAATGGTCTTTTGGATGGACTAATCTAGAACATATCTCTAGGGTTGCCAACTTTTTTTGACAAAAAAAACGTATAAAATGGTTTGGATAGGAAAAAATAAAGTATTTGGAAGGAAAAAAAAAGTATTTTTCAAATTTTATGTTTTTATTGCTTTATAAACGTATTTTTGTGTGCCTTTAGCACATGCTAACAATTTTTTGTTGTGTTTAAATGTTTCAAACTCGTTAAACAATGAATATTTAAATTTATATAAATAAAAATTCGTTTCTAATTGAATTTATTGACGCTATATTTCTCTCTTCTCGTTACTTTAGATTCATTACTAAAAAAACCCTTTCAGTGAAAGCTTAAGTAGTGGGAACAGAGAGTAAGTAAGAATTTTTTTTTTCATATTTGGTAAGCTATCAGGTGCATTTTTAAGTATATATTGCCATTTTTCAACTGTACTTTTCTCTGGAAATTCTTTATCATTATTAATGATTTTTTTTTTTTGGACTCTTTAAGTCTTATAAATTCGGAATATATATCCTACATCTTAATATTTAATCTGTCTTGCAATTTAATTTTTATAATTATCATTTCAAAATGTTCAAATTTAACCGCATTTTTTAAGGACACGTTAGGAAGTATTGAAAGTCAGTTATCTTCGCTAAGGTCAAACCATTTTTCCAACCATTAATTCCTTAACTACATATAAACAAAGCCAACGGTCAATTTTTCTACAATATCGTTGATAGTGAGTAGTGACCGGAGCAGTGACATCTGTGACAAATGTCAGATTGTCACATTCAAAACACCACATCTGACATCTAACATTTCGTTCAGTAATTTTAAATCCTTTCCATCATCCGTTTTACATTATGTGTACCGTTAAATAGTTAAGTACCCATAATGAGTATTTGTTTCACGCATCACAGTAAAGATTGAAAATAAAGTATTTTCATATACTTTATTTGCTTGTAAAAGTATAAAGTATATTTACCAAAAATAAAGTAGAATACTTTATTATAAAGTATGGTTGGCAACCCTACATATCTCAAAGTGTCATTAACCTTGTTTAAGAAACGAGTTTAGGTTGAGATTTGTGAATTTGACACTATTTGAAATGTCTTTAAATTTTAATTAAGGTGGGATTCTCAAGTGCAACAGACAATCTACATTGTATCATCTCCATCCTACGTGACAATTCATTTATTTGTGTAAGAATTAGTTTTGTAAAAAGTTCGGGAAAACATCAAACACACTTAGGTAAGCTCGATTCCTACATTCAAGAAACGATTCGTTTTGATCCCGAATAAGGCTTATGTAATTAAAAACGAATTGACGTAGTTTAGAAATTTTTGGTTTCATATCTTCTCTATTCATGACATTATTAAAATTATGTATCCATATTTACATAATCGAAAGCCACACTTTCTTTAATGTCTTCATTTCTAAATGAGAATCAACATTTGAACGTAATTTCGATAGCCCTCTATCCATCTAATCTATCTAGATCAAATCCTTGATAAACAATACCAAAGCACGAGTCAATATTATCGTTAGAAAGACGATTTAACTCTTACAATCTCGATTGATTTCCGATATCTTTCTCAATTGGTTTTATTTACATCACAAGCGTGTCATCTCTAATACAACAAGCATCGTGATAACTTATCATACAAATATTATTTCATTATTTATGAAAAAAAAAACAAAAAATCAAAATCATAAAAAAGCAAGTGTCCTTCAGACCATATGACTGAAGTTTATAGTTTTAACTTACGAAACGTAACTCTCAATCTCTCTTTCTATCTTCACTAACTTGTATATCTCCCTCAACTTCCGTTCACCTCGCTCGATCACACTTTTTGTAACGCTCTCGTGAAACATTCACCAGCTTACAGCATCAAGCGTATGTAAAGACGTTTTAATTCAAAAAGTCGTAATAATATAAATGTAAAATTTCAATGGATGTGTTTGTTACAAAATCACTCAAGAACGGCTTAATAAAACCTGAAATGATTTTAGCATTCATATAGCTGGATAAGCAGAATAACACATAATTGTTTATTGTATTATAGAAGTTCTCAAAGGATAGTAAATTATGTAATAAGAGCAAAACCGCCAGCAACTCTTCTATTAAAATTAATACTGATATGTTCAAAATAATAATTTTAATATATAATAATATGATTTTGTTAAAATTTTAAATAATAACAAAACTGTACAAGGCTTTTGTATCCTAACCACAGTAGGTATAACAAACAGGTACTTACTTAACTCCATTTTATTAAATTTTAACTACACTAACTATAATCAACCTCCCTGCTAAATTTCATCGTTGTCCACCCTGGATGGATGGACCATCCAGCGGTTTTTGAGTTCTCGTGATCAGTGAGTCAGTGACCTTTCTCTTTTATATATATAGATTACGATGCATTATTTGGACTCTTACTTCAAAAACATAGGACTTTCATACAAACTTCCAACCCCCGTTTTATCCCCATAGGGGGAGAGTATCGTAAAATCCGTTCTTAGCGGATGTCTACGCCCTATAAGGAATCTACCTGTCAAATTTCAAGTTTATAGCTGTTATAGTTTCGGAGATTTCGTGATGAGTGAATCAACCTACCATCCCCCGTTTTAACTCCAAAAGGGAGTTAATTTCTAAAGATACATTATTTGGACACCTTTTCACCATCTATACGAGCATACATTTTAAATTTCAAGTCTCTTACTTCAAAAACATAGGAATACAAACTTCCAACCCCCGTTTTACGCCCTTAAGGCGTCGAGTTTCGTAAAATCCGTTCTTAGCGGATCTCTACGTCCTATAAAGAGCCTACCTGTCAAATTTCAAGTTTGTAGGTGTTATAGTTTCGGAGATTTCGTGGAGTGACCTTTCGCTTTTATATATATAGATTAGTGTACCTATTGTTACTCATACGTATTATTTATTTATTCCGTAAAATAATTCGAACTTTAACCTAAAACAATTGCAACACCTACATTATTAAGACATATAACAAATTTTATATTGTTGAAATAATTTTACTAGACAAGCAAAGTTAAATAAAAATTAACGGATCACCCGCCCTACATGACAAACGAGGCACGACAATATGTGATCTCATAATGCATCGTTTACTAGACTATCCTAGAGCCATTGTGATACTAACGACCGATGTTGGATACGTTTACCAACTAACAACACAGACTGATACTTGTACGTAAAATACAACAGAGTGCCCATTAATACAACACAGTGTCACACCGTATTCGATAACGTGAACGCAGAACGAAATAATCTATTAAAGACATCGATCGCATTGAAGGTTAAAATTTTAACGGTAATTATTTTTTATAATATTGGAATTCGCTTTGTACGATAAACTTAATATAATATTTTATGTAAGTATTATTTTGGTATTAAATGTAGCTCTGAATGAAAAGTTTAAGTCGCCTGAAAACAAGAGTAAAAAAAAAGAACAAAAAAAATTAATATCTAATACACTCGTACCAAGACGCTGTTAGAATAATCGAAAGAATAGTATCCTTTACGTTTCGTTGTCACAAAGTTTTCTGCACTTAACGAAACATAGAACAAACTGGACAAGGCTATCTAGTCATATAAATAAGGGTCAAATTGAAATTAATAAATACTACGACCTGTTTACAAATTATCAATTACATTGAACGGTTTATTCTATTAGAAACATGTGACAAAGAAACAGAATAAAATTTAGCATTTACAAAATTCGCACCTATATCCGTTATCTATTCTTGAAGTCCAAATTAATATTTACAGGTACACGTGACAGTGACGTTCAGTGATACTATAGCGAAAGGCGAAGTGTTAGTAAGCGTATAAATACAAATATTTCTAAAACAGCTGAATACACAATACAACCATCGAAACTGAAATGAATAACTTCTGATAAAGCAAACGTATTCGAACATATATGGCAAATGTTTGACACTTATTTGTGTATGGAACTTGTTGAATTCATCTTCAATTCCGAAGGTTGAATAAAATTCACCGCCAATAAAATTACAGCCTTCCACCAATAACAATCTTCACCAAATTTCCAACTACTAATAAATTACAATTCTACTAACCAAGGCAGGAATTCCAAGGACTCTTGTTTATCCCGAAAACTAAGGAGTAAATCAAGGAAACATTTTAGCAATCAATATATTTAAAACACAATCATTAAAAAAATAACTGTGAAATCGTATCGCGGTTGCAATGGCAATTTTATTAGTTCAACTAGTGGTTCTGTTTATTTGTCAATTCTGAATTCAGCATGCAGGACATTGTGGCTTCGTTCCTACGATTAAGAGGGACTTCTAAGTTTTCAAATCAGCAACAATTTTTACCTGTTGATCTTTGCGTTTTGCGCGAGTTATGGTAAATATTTATTTTGGAGGGAACAATTTACCGTCAAATAATAAAACTGTCAAGCTAGTATCAACAGTTAGATAGATCGCTGTAGGTTTAAGTGTGAAAATAGTACTCTCGTACGTACCCAGGAGTGTCGCTGGAGCGATTTTAAAATATTACAAAGTATATAAATTTGGTACAAATTATATGATGTCAACAAAATAATTTACAGAAGTTTAGAACTATATTTTTAACATATTCGGATATATTTAAATAAACATTTATCTCAAGACAAGAAACCGAATCCTGAAAAGGGTACTATTAGATTTTATGTAGTTTTCAAACTTTATGTTAGTTAAATTTATGAATTTAGATATACTATTCAAATCATCATCCAAATTTGCGACGCCCGTTTACGTAGCTGCAAACAAGATAAATACAGCCGAAAAGCAGCGGTTATTCCATCGTATCCATATCATTAAATCATGCACCACATCCTGAAATGCATTCCAGATATCAAAACATCTCCGGGTAACTGCCGGTCAGCCGTAATTCCCATAGTATCAACTAGTTTCGTATGTACACTCATACATACCCTAATTGAACCTGTCCCATATGTTTGTTCGGGTCGTCTGATATCAGGGCGCGCGTCATCGATTCAGTGGTATTGGCACCACCCTCGTGCTAGCGGACAAACAAACATGTAGACAAGACATTGCCCAAATAACGTCACAAGCCGAAAGCTAAACCCACACATGTATACTCATGAATTCTTTATTGCCTGTTGTAGTAAAAAAATAGCGCCAATGCGTCTTCAAATGTTCGATTGCAATTACCGCTATGAATTAAAAAAAAAGCTTTTGCATTGTTAGTTTCAACATCTACCTACATTCGATTGCGTTTAATAAATGTAATTTCAGTGTTCTCGAAAATAAAAGTGAATTATAGCTACGGATATGATTAAACTGGCATGCAAACATTATAACAAATACACAAAGCATGACGGTATGAACAAAACATGATCGTACACTTTCATTCGAACCAAAAAATTTTCGCTACGCGGATGGACTTCAAAAATAAATTGTCTTCGAAAAAACTTTTGTTAGTTAAAACTCACTCAGGCAGCAGTTGATTAGCACTCGACAGGGGACTCGTCTAAACCTATAAGCATCGTATTAGAAATTGAGAATTGTAAGGTGACGTCGGTGCTACACTAAGCTATCATTCCATCACACAAGAAGTAAAAGAGGTGTTAATTTGATAATATACTATAAACCGGCTGTCTCCAATGCTTGCCTGAGTGGTGAGCGGTAGACTCCCGTATCAGCGTCACAGTACAAGCGCTGGAAAAATAATACCGTTCCATAACTTGCTCTGACTCCATTACGTCGCCCCTATTACTAAAAACGCAGGAGTCAGAGCACGTCCGAGAACATTTAAAGTTTATCTGCATACCCCAATTTGAGCGCTTGCCCTCCCGCCATGAGTCCCTCTTCCCCAAGTAGCGTCACTTGTTCTTCCTCTCGCGAAGGGTCCGCCATCTTGTGCACACAAGCGCCGAAATGGCGCCAAGGTCAGTTACGCGTTCAATGTTAATGTCACATTCTCGGAGAGTTTAGCATTACCGACGCTAATGCGTTTTGATAGCATTTTATATTATTTACATTACCATTGCATTTATTTTCAATGACCAGTCAAATAACAATTGCAGCGTTCATTTGCATGTAATAATATAAAGTAATGTGACAGTGACCATGAACTTAGTGATTGTCAATTTTATAGGAATCCTAACAGTATAATCAAAATATCTTGAATGTTTGTTTCAATGTCACACTTATTTAAGAGATTTCATGAAGAAGACCCACGACCTCGTTGTAAAAGAGAAAGTGTTAACAAATTGTACAGAGGCAGTGCTGAGGTTTTAGTAAACGAAGAGATATTTAGTAAAAAAAATCATTTGTTTTGACGCATAACGCCGGTTCGCCGAACAAGGAACTAGTGTTTAATGAAACATCGATTCCAAATCATAAAGAAAATTAAATCAAGGTAAATGAAAAATAAAAACATCAAATGCGCAAAAACATGGTTCAAAAATCAATCGACTTGGAGCTAGTTTTTTTCTACAACAGCAGCGTTACCTGGGATAACTATGCTTAGGATAAAATGGTTTTGATTATTTACTGGCATTGGGTACTAAGTTTTATGAGATGTAATTGGATTCTAATTTTATGGTCGACTGGTTATGCTGAAAAATGTTGTTAATCGTAATTATTTTAACGTTGCCTCATGAGGGTATTGTCAGCACGATTTATCTTATCTCACGATTAATTTATAAGTCTAAACTACGAGGTGGCTTACGTAAACATCAAATATCATATAGATTAACATTTAAACGTTGTTATATCGATAAATGTTGAGCTAAATCATGTGACTTAAAATTTTTATTCAATTACAAATTTCAGGTGCGTTGATTTAGGACTTACCTCATCGAAAAATACTTGCGTTTTTCTTAAAATATGTTTGAGTTCGGTCAGCTCGAGGTAATTCCTCTTAAGCGCTTCTGCGTTCTGGTTCACTTCGCGAAGTTCATTTTCGAGTTTTTCAAAAGTCGCCTGTAGATATAAACTTAATGAAATAACGCCAAATAACATGTTTGTTTACAGTTTTATAGTTCGTTGGTGCTATGAGTTATATGAAAATGGATATTTCGACTTTTTTTTAATAACATAACAATTTTAACGGATTATGAATTCACCAAGATATCTAAAGTGGCTGATCCCAGTATTATTCGTTAAATAATACGGTAGCTGAAGATATCTTAGGTGCACATGCATTACTGTTATTAAATTTCGTCATGTCTTTATGTAGGAGACTATTTCTCGAAATGTTTTCTTACTAAAACATGTATTTCTATTGGTTTGAAGACGATATCTAAAATCACAGACGTACCTCTTCAACAGAAGCGGCTTCTTGTAAAGTTTATAATTAAAACGTAATAAATTATAATAATCTTACTTTCTATGTTTATGTATTTTTATAATTATAATATACTATAATCTTTAGCGAGTTTAATGTAAACATATCATCATCACCCTACACAATACATGATAATAAGAGATCGCTGTGATTAATAGTAAAATAACCAAAAATATAAGTTAATATTAGAGTACGGATCTGAACAACTTTACCAAGCTCTTTATTATTAATAGACATAATTTTTTTAACCTGTTAAATAAGCTGTTAATAAAGCTATCTGACGGAGACGCTATCCAAAAGATGAGTCTGAATTGTATATTTTTTCCTCTGTGTCTGCCAGATTATGAATAGATTCGCAAATCGCTAAACCAAGTTATGATTTATAAGTTTGGGTCAAGCAAAACCTAGGACCTAGTTTTACTTAACTACGCTTTAATTTTGTGAACCTGTCTAATAAGTTGCTCATAAAGCTATCTGACGGAGACGCTATGCAAAAGATGAGTGTCTGTATTGTATATTTTTTCTCTTTGTCTACCAGATTATGAGTAGATTCGCAAATCGCTAAACCAAGTTATGATTTATAAGTTTGGGTCAAGCAAAACCTAGGACCTAGTTTTACTTAACTACGCTTTAGCCTGTAATATCCCACTACTGGGCATAGGCCTCTTTCCCCATATAGAAGAAGGATCGGAGCTTAATCCACCACGCTGCTCCAATGCGGGTTGGCGGATATATTCCCTACTATGAGTAACGATCGCTATCAGATGTACATGATAACAACCGGGACCGACGGCTTAACGTGCTTTCCGAGGCACTTAAGAGGAGTTTTACTTAACTAAGACTTGGTTTATTTACTACTGATAAAATTCATGTGTAACTTATTGCTGTAATATCTTTATCGGCAATTAAAGAAATAGACCCTGTATCTACATATTTGGGTTGTCTGGAAGAAATGGCTAATTAGCCAGAAGTCCGCCCATTGTACTTCACTGTCTGTAACTATCTTTATGCTTTGTTTGTAATATATTTGTGGTGTACAATATAGTATAAAATAAATATTTACACATATACATACCTCAAGATCGATCATCTCTCTGGGTTGAGGCGCCTCTGGGACCTCTCCCGGTATCTCCAGCATGGGAATACCATCCCGTCTGATTTCCTTCTCGAGATATCGAAGCTTCCGTTCCATTTCATCGCAGCGTCTCACCTCGTTGACGAACTTGCGTTGGAAGGCGTTTACGTCTGGATTTAACTGTTGACAATTAATATATAAGAATGATTTATTGATTCGTGCTTGTAACATCCCACTGTTGGGCATAGGCCTCCTTCTCTATATAATAGAACTTGGAGAAAGGTAAGGTAATGTTAATATTGGTTATCAAATACTTATTACAACAATTTGATACGTTGCAAAAAATATTTTGATTGTTTTTGGGACAAAGTTAGTATGATACTAGAACAGAAAATTTAATTCCATAGAATGATGTTGTGTAGATGTGTTTTGAAATTATTATAAGAAAGAAAGTTTTTCACCAGTAAGTTCTTCATTTCTAGACAGATACGTCTTTATTGGAACAAAGTTCCTTACGGCAAGCTTGACATTTGGGCGACCGAACTGTAAAAAATGTGATACTAAAACCGTAAGAAAAATATATAACGAAAGTGACGTAATATCAGTCACACGACTGTATAATATGACGTTTGTAAAACTAAAATATTATTATTATTATGTTGTTTGATTTATTTTATATTACGGTATTTGTATATTTTCTAAAATACTAAATTTCCTAAATACTATTATGTACCTACTTAATTAAAAACCAATCAACAAAATAAAAAAAAAAAAAATAATCAAGAACTAGAAAATATATATAAAATTCAACATTTTTTTTTCAAATTGTGTTGCTTCTATACTATCCGAAGGAACTTCTTTCCTATCTGGTGTCCCATGACACCACATAATTTTTTTTTATTATTTTTCTTTTTATTGATCTAGCCTAACTTCCCACTGCTGCGAACTTTTCTCTCTTTCTTCTCTTACTCCATATAGCAGAAAGGGATTCATTTCATTCAATGCAATATTTTTACGCAAATACGCCTGTCAAGATTTCAAATAGGTATGTAAGAATAATGCTGTGTGGCTACGGCATTAAATACTATAGCCACCCCCTCTCTTCCCGTGGGTGTCGTAAGAAGCGACTAAGGGTAATACAGTTCCACTATCACCTTGGAACTTATAAAGCCGACCGATGGCGGGATAACCATCCAACTGCTGGCTTTGAAATACACAGGCCGAGGACGGGCAGCAGCGTCTTCGGTGCGACAAAGCCAGCCCTGCGGTCACCAACCCGCCTGCCCAGCGTGGCACATGATTTCACGCCATTTCTGGCTCGAACTTATGGAGGCCTATGTCCAGTAGTGGACTGCGATAGGCTGATGTGATGATGTAAGAAAAATAAATTATCTCACAAAGATTGGACATACCATGCAAAACTAAAGCACTTGACATTAAAATTATTAGTTGGAATAGATTGGATAGAATATAACAGTTTTTTTTTTTCGAAAGGCTTTTCAACAATTACGTTGATTATTTTTAATTATAGATTACTTGTTATACGCCGAGTTGCACGAAACAAAATTAAACTTTAATTTTGTTTCGCGAAAAGAAATTAAAATTTAAGTAAAATTTTAATTTCTTTTCGTGCCACTCGGCGATAATTAAAAGAAATTTAATCTATTCCTGAGTGCCACTTAGGCACTTAGCGTAAGATATGTGTTTAGTACATGATGTATGACTATGCTGACTTTAATAACTCAACATATCAGTTACGTCATATTTTTAAGACGTCAAGCTGAGAAAATATAATAGATTTTCATGGCAAGTTTATGTTTCAAATAAAGTGGAGCAGTCATAAGTTAGGTGACAAAGCAGAAAACTGTAAAAAAAATTAAGATATCAAAAATAATATAAGAAAACTATAAAATTATAGTAACCAGTTTTTGTAATAAGTTAAACTTGTAAAACAAAAAGTTGACATACTGAACATCCGTGGAATGAAAAATTGTTCGATAGCGTCAATCTGGGTGTACAAGTTTAGTTTTTGATGTGATGTCAATCTATAAAGGAAGAGGAAAACGTGAACTGGACCCAGCGGCTACCGAACTATCTTGGTTTAAAAGATAATTATACTATTAGATGTATCAAACAAACTTGATAGAAAAGCTGGCAAGTGCACAGTTGCTGATGTATACTCTCCTTTACCTACGTAACAGCCAACTTTGTGGCGGAACAAGGAAGTATAGAAGATAATTATGGTAAAAGTTTTATACATAGTAAGAAAAAAATTTACAACATCACGTAAC
Source organism: Melitaea cinxia (assembly GCF_905220565.1). Lineage (NCBI taxonomy): Eukaryota > Metazoa > Arthropoda > Insecta > Lepidoptera > Nymphalidae > Melitaea > Melitaea cinxia. The sequence goes on from NC_059400.1 coordinate 1,563,187, forward strand.
AAACTGAGTTAAATGTATAATCAAGTTTTATCCGTTAGACGGAAGCCAATGTTATTAAAAACGTCAAGACCCTTAAAGAAATTAAAGATTTGTGAATGGAACTGTCAGTATTAAAATTCACCATAAAGAGCAAAACATTTTCATATAACAGAAGTGAGACTGATGACTAAAAAAAGTAAGGAGCCGCTCGCTTCAAGCAGTGCGAGACTGCAAATTTCTGAGAACGGAGCAGGACCTATTCTCTGAACATATAAAGCAAGCGATTTTACCTTTAAAATTAAAAATAAAATAAATAGTAACAACTTAGACAGTCGTTTCTTTGTTCCTTTGTTATTTTTTTTTATTTGTTTTAAATTTATCCAACGTCGTTAAAAGGTCATAAGCAAAAGCAATTACCATCAACGATAATAGCTTATATGTTCGATACAATAATTAAATATGACGACCCTCGTCCCTCTCAGACTGTTTATACGCCAAGGCGCCTGCTTTAATATACATTTTCCTTATCAACACTTCGGCACACAAACGACGCGAACATTTTAATTGTTCTTTCTTCGGATTTACAAGTCCAATTAGTATCGCATTAGATAACTAATATTTTAAGGAGGGATATAAGCCTATTCTTATATATAAAAATGAATCGCAAAATGTGTTGCTAAGCGCAAAACTCGAGAACGGTTGGACCGATTTCGCTAATTCTTTTTTTAAAATGTTCCTTGAAGTACGAGGATGGTTCTTACGGAGAGAAAAAATCAAAAAAAAAAAAAATTTAAATTTCCTGAACAAGTCTAAAAACAACACTTTTCTATACTCCCATACAAAAGATTTGTGATAATACTTAAAAGTCAATTTGAACTTTAATACCATACGATAAATTTTGTGTTAGGCGATACGAAGTTCGCCGGGTCAGCTAGTAAGGCTATAAAACAACACACAAGAACTCATGAGATGAGCCGTAAGCCTGTAACCGTTAATATTAATTAATCTAACTGGAGAGAACTCAATACGGTCACACGACTACGCATAAATAACATTCATGTCATTGACATTGATCTGGTTTTTTTTTTTTAATTGGTATCGTATCGATCCCAACAATTTGTCATACATTTTTTTTTAGGTTTCAAATTAGTATTAAAAAAAAAAAAAAACAATCAACATGTTACATAGGCATTATATACTAATGAAATCATTTAACTACATAAACAGCCTTGATACAAAAAGCCGATTAAACTGTACGAACATGAACTATGCTCGTAAATGACACATTTATAGTCGAGTTTGATACGTTATGTAAACTTTAATTGACTTCTGTATATGTAATTATAATTATCAGTCCTTCTTTCATTGTACACAAAAGTAAAATATATTATTATTTAATGACTAGCTGACCCGGCGAACTTCGTATCGCCTAACAGTGACTTTTAAGTATTATCACAAATCTTTTGTATGGGAGTATAGAAAAGTGTTGTTTTTAGACTTTTTCAGGAAATTTATTTTTTTTTTTTTTTTTTAGAATTTTTCTCTCCGTAAGAACCATCCTCGTACTTCAAGGAACATTTTAAAAAAAGAATTAGCGAAATCGGTCCAATCGTTCTCGAGTTTTGCGCTTAGCAACACATTTTGCGATTCATTTTGATATATAAGAAAGATTATGATTAATCTGTACTGTGTACACCTAAATCTATACTAATACTAGCTAAATTGGCGAACTTCGTATCGAAATAAAAAGATAGGCCATTAAAAGATAGGCTATATCTTTCAAGTTGGATCAAACTGCACACGGTGTGCAAATTTAATTAAAATCGGCTAAGTAGTTTATGAGTCCATCGCGGACAAACAACGTGACGCGTAATTTATAATTGTAAAGATTATAAAACTGAAGATTTTGTTTGTTTGTTTACTTGAACGCGCTAATCTCAGGAAGTACTGGTCCGATTTGAAAAATTATTTCAGTGTTAGCCCATTTATCGAGGTGAGCTATACGGCTATATAATATTGGAGTAACTCTTTTTTCTTAAATTAACGTGGGTGAAACTAGTCTACATAAATAAAAATTAATCGCTAATTGGTAAGATTGGATCAATTCGGCTAATTTTTTTTTAAATATTTCTAATACAATGCAAAAAGTCCTAAAGGAAAAGATGAAAATCGGAAACGCCTGAAAATGTAGGGATTATTTTAACTTCACGCGTTTGTCAGTTCGTAGAATAGGACACCTGTTGGGTCAGCTAGCAAGCAGCAAAATAAAAATATCCGACCTGGTACGACATAAATATCGAGTCAAAAACTATCCAAAAACGGGATATTTACCATGTTTTTTATTTTCATTTTGCGGAGCTCGATATTTTGACATTAACTGCGAATGTGTTCACGAGAGTCGCAAAATGCAAATAAAAAATATGGTATTTACCATTTTCCGTTCCATCATTATCCCGTTTATGAAGTTTTAGTAATAAAAGTAACCATGTCAATCTAAAATCTTAAACTGAGTAAAACTTGCACACAAAGGTTTTTAATAAAATAATTGAATGCTGTATTTTTTTCATAATCACGAGACATTATATGGGAATCCCCTGAAGCCTTTATAGCAGTTTTTCGTTGCAAATTGTATTTCTCGAAGCGTGAAATTTTATACATAATTTAAAGTCAAAGCAGTATGGAATTTGATAAAATTTAAATAAGGAGCTTAGTCCAATTGCAGTCGGGTAAAAATTCATCTCATATTATCACTATGGAAAACTAAGGTTTCTTATTAAAATTACTAATATTACACTGGTGCTAGTACAAAATATAAAAAAATGTATGCATCAATTGTTTTTTATACACTTATGTAATTGATATTATAAGACGATAAAAAATTATCAGATAAAAAAATACGAATATTATTAATTCAATATTGATTATGATAAGTATAAGTATTACCACAATACACAAAATTAAAATCACATGATTTCAAAATATGTAATTAGATTTTTATTCATCATGTTGGCATCACTGTAAATGGTATTTTTTTCCTTATACATATATAAATTTCAGTATCTATTTCTTTTGGTATATATATCATTATGACGAGTGATCGTTAAACTAATTTGAAACAATATTACGTTTTTATAGTATTACATAATGTAAAGTATCTGTCATATACATAAGCCTGTTTTATTCACATGACCAATGTCCAAAAAAAAAAAAAACAGAAAAGTACTGTAATTTACTGAAAGCTTTGGCAACAGCGGAAGGTCTAATTGTAAAAAAAAAATTGTAGTATTGACAGAAATGTATAAGCTGGTATCGAGGGTCGTTATAAATCGTCTCGTCGAAAGCTTCGTAGACCACCTCCATACTGTTCGGCAAATTATAGAAGAAGAAGTGAATATAATCAGCCGCTGTGTATGGCATTTGTGGACTACGAGAAAGCCTTCGACTCTGTCGAGACCTGGGCTGTCCTGGACTCTGCGAAGATGTCATATCGACTTGCGATATAGCTAGGTACTAACATGTAATATCGCCGAAACTTTTTACCACTGTGCTGGAGGATGTCTTTAAGACCTTGGAACGAGGCATCAACGTCAACGGCAAATGCATCTCTCACTTTCGTTTCGCCGAGTCTATCGTCATTTTTGCGGAGACTTTGGATGAGCTAGGCCAAATCCTCTCGACGAGTCGTCCTCGGTATGAACTTAGACAAAACGAAAGTTATGTTTACTAACCAAGTTATACCGAGACCGGTATCGGTCGATGGTACCCTTTCTTGAAGTTGTTCAGAATTATTTTTACCTAGGCCATACCCTCCAACTAGGCTGCAATAACTTCGAGAAGGAGGCCGATAGGAGGATGCTGCGATAGGCTGAAGTGAATGAAAGAAAAATCACAAAGATGATACCTATATGAAAAAAATCATACAATGTCATCCAATTTCATAGTCTCACTGTCCCACACACATCCTACATGATTCCGGATGCTGTCTAAAATGTCAAGTTATATACTTATGTAAAATGATATATTTTTAAATAAATCTCTATTTTATTGGACTGTTATATAAATGTTCTATTTGTTGCATTATTACATCCATAATCAATTCAAACCAGATATTCAGGGAACTAAAGCTTTGAAACTACTGTCAAAAATGGATTTTTCACATTGTATAACAATTGTGTTTCTAAAATAAATGAAAAAAAAAACAACAGTGAAATTAAAAAAAAAAAGCCCAACAATTTATTGTATACTGGTATACTGAGGAGCTTCAAAAAAAATGACAATTATTGCTACATTACTAACACAATTTGAATAATATTTACAGGTTTTTCAAACTCAAATAGTTAGAACGACATAGAATTAACACATTTATTAGTGGTTTCCCTTTAAAAACAAAATACCTAAAATGATGTCGACAATGTTCTTTGGAGGTGTGAAAATTAAGTTGACACCGAGATCTCTTATATTATTTTGGATACCATTCCATATACAGTGAAGGGTATAAAAAACATTGCTTACAAGGCTTGCTTATTAGTCTAAGTATCTTTGAAGTGTTTATAAAACTAATTTAGTTTCCACTTAAGAACATCCTTATTAAGAAAACATAAAGTGACAATGACTAACAATTGAACGTCAGTGAAGGAAACAAACACTCAAATATAATTAATAAATATGTTACACATAAACAGTCATCTCTTCCTAAGGCAATTTAATGGCCTGTTTTTTAGGTAAGAAATATTAAACTGTACAAAACTGTTTTAATTTTTTTTTATAAATTTACACATAAATAGGTAGTTTAGGTTTTAGGTAACAGTTGACTGGTATAGAACATTGTTTTGGAAATAGGGACATACAAATAAATATATTTAAATATAATATATATCAGAGTGGGAATCAACTCCACATACAAAGTAGGATAAGAACAAACAGCATAAACCGCCTAGTCAAATATGTGGAAATTTTTTTATGATTCAAGATTAGTTGTCAGTAAATTAAACTAACATTGAATATTTGTTACATATTTTATTGTATGTAATTACATTGGACAAGTCATGATACACACTATATAATATTTTGATATGATAAATTATATAATTTTCAATGTACATTATGTGGGAATTAATCGAAATCATAATTTTCTTTATTCAAGTAGAATTTCAAAGCAGTTTTAAATCATCGTTTTAAATTATAGTTATATTGGTTTTTATCAATGATTGTATTTGTAGCTATAGTTAGTTTCAGTAAATTAAGTTTATAAAGCTACTTGATTTAAATGAATGTGAATGTAAATTTTGTTGCAAGGAATTGTTAAGAAATGTAATATTATAAAAAGTAACTGTATTATGTTCTACACTATAAGTTATCTCTGTATCTAACTTATGCAGTATTTATATATCAATCAATATAAAACATTTAATACATACCAGCTTAATTGAAATCATTATTATTAATAAAATAAAATCTTAGAACATTATTCCTTATAAACATAGTCGATTAATTAAAATCATAATTGCAGAATTATTGTACCTATATTATTGACAATATGAGTCATATATATATAATATACTCGATAAATAACTCGGTTAAGATAAGTTTTAAATATTAATATATATTGAAAATATCTATGTATTTTATTCTTCTATAATTCCAAGATAAATTTAATTCCAATTTATATATTAAAGTCTTATCAAAACCTAAAAATAATCCTGACTTTGTGGCAATACAAAAAACCTATTTTTTTTTTTAAATTTAGAAATAGAATATTTTTAATTCGATGAGGATCACTAAATGCACTTTATAAGCAATAAAAATTATTTAGCCATTAAGCTCAAATTAAATTTCTTATGATCTAACAATTTAGGGCTTCTATAAATTAAACTGAGAATATACTTCTATATAACATAACTGTAAGTTGTATTTTTAATACTTTTTTCATTCTAAGATGACATAAATAAATATCACTGCTAATTCGGCAAATATTTAATTTTATGTATACTTATAGGCCATTAAAACAAATATCTTTAGGAGACTACTAGAAAAGATATATTCGATAAATAGTAGTCAAAAACTTTCTTTCTCATTTCAATACTTTAAATCTCTTAGTTAAATAGTTAAAGTATTTTTTAATAAGCTTAAAAATTGTAAAGGGGCGTTTTATACTCACGTCGCGAAATTGTACAAGACCCAATTCACCAAGTTCAGACACGCAAGCATAAGCTGCTTCACTCTGTAGGAAAAGTTGACACAAAGTCATTTCCTCACTTCGAAACAACGACCCCATTTTGCTTTTTCTTCTTCACAATACACAAAAAAAAAAATTATCTGGTCCGTCGCATCCGCTTGCGAACGGACTTCAGCGGCGACGTAACCGAAATAAATGGAAATCGATCAATAAGATTTTCAAGCGAGTGAACTCGTCATCGATGCGCAACGCGACATTTACAAAGGGATACCATTATAAAAAATAGTCCAAAACATATGATTATTTAAAAGTTACGTTTTAAATGTAAGTGTATCAAAAATTACATTAGAGTGTTTTATTATTTATTTTATTTTTTTAATATTTACTGCTTTGCTTTTATTATATAAAATTTAAACAATTTCAAAAACGTCAACTTGATATTTTAAATTGCATTTGTAAAGATAATTAAAAAGATGAGTTTATTGAAATTTTACAAGTATCTAAGCTTAAAGCAAAATTATAAGTTTGTTTGATTGTTTCTTGGTAAAATTAAATTAAAATAAATATTGTGAATGTTTAATAACCGATTACAATTTTATGAAAGGAACGAGATTGATATTTATAAAGAATGTTAAACAAATACTACTTTACATAAATCTACTAAAATAAATACGTACTATTTTTGACAGGTTATTTATATTCACACCTCTTTCTATCACATAAAGTTTTTATATAGCTGTCTCTTAAATGACATAAACTAGATAAAACCTTTATTCATATTCGTAATAGTTCATAATATTTTGTGTGGGAGTAGTGATTGAGGTTAGAGATCCCGGAGAGAATTAAAAATAATTCATTAAAATTAGACGGTCATGAGATTTTCCAGCCAATGAAATTAATACAGCAATGGTATGTTACACGGAAACGATAGCGGGTTGCTATTAATAAATTATTACATGTAATTAATCAAAAATAATCGTGGTTTTAGGCTTTACTAGGAGCTCAGCTGGTAATAACACTGAATATGGTATCACTGATACAAAAGCTTGGTAATTACTCATTTGCAAGATGGTTATTATGTTCCCAAGGATTATATCGTTATTTGTATCCAGATAACAGTGAATTAAAGACTTTAGCGGGCGTACCGAAGGATAAACCGAAAGGAAAGAAAGGCGGGAAAAATGAGTTAAATGGAAAGCCAGAGACTTTTCATATACCACGTAGTTTAGATATAAAATTAGAGACAACTCCAGTTACTCCCTTGGACGTTGTTCATTTAAGATTCTACACAGAATACATATGGATAGTAGATTTTGCTTTATACACGGGAATTGTGTATATAATGTCAGAGGTACGTATACATTCCTTAATATATTCTTTATTGTACACCATTAGAGATACAGAAATAAAACAAAATTAGTACAATTAGAGAAAGATGTACGTCTCGTCTTATAGCTAAAAGAGTGATTTAATCCAGACAATCTTTGGGTATAGGACAAGGTATAGAAAAGTAGTTAGAAAGTGTAAGAATTACTGTGCAATAATTGTATTCCTTATGTAACATTGTTTCAACAACACTGTTAATTAACTACAGTTAACAAACATATGTAATGTAACAATACAAGATCCTCGGCCTCAGCTAGCAGTTTGTGTACCTTTACTGTACACACTAATACTGCTCCATTGTATATATTTAGTCCATCATAAAATAAGAAAGGACTAGAAGGCCGGGGATCTTACTCTATAACTGTTACTCTAAGTAGTTATTTTATTTAGCTGTTTACATTTACAAAATAAATTATAATTATATAAGAAAATTCTTGTGCTTGTTTAATGAGCTCTTATTCCTTATATATTGCTGTGAAGTAATAAAAGTAATAACTGCTCTGGTGTAGTACACTGCCGGTTTGTAGGGTTCGATACCCGCTCGGGATGGATATTCATATTTCTACAAATATATTTTCCACTTTGGATGTCCGTCCTTGTGGGTTATTGTTATCATAAATACCTGAGAGTGATTGTTACTCATAGAAGGGAACATATCCTCCAAGCCACAGTGGAGCAGCATGGTGGATTATGCTCTGATCCTACTCCTATATAGAGAAAGAGTCCTATGCTAGCAGGGGGATGTTACAAGCTGAATCATATAATATAAGTAATGTGTTTTCTGTTTTTTTAAGATTTATACATCATTCTTCCCTTTGAAAGATGAGTTCAACTTAAGTATGGTATGGTGTCTGCTCGTAGTACTATTTTCATTGTATCCTTTACAAAATAATTAATGGAAATTTTTCGATATGAAAACAAGCTTTATTTGATCTGATGTGTTTTTTTAATTAAAAAATTATTAAAAGAGAAATATAGATAATATAAATTACAGATTTACATTTTAAATTAATTCTTTCATTTAAAATTTTTAGTCTGTTAAGTCACTTACAGGTGTCCAAATCTTGGACTAGCAAATTAATGGCCAGTTTCAATACTCTATCTATCTCTAAATTTGCTTACTAGAGATAGAATTTTGACGTTAACTCCATATAAATTGTGTCAAAAATCTATCGCTAGTAAGCAAATTTAGAGATAGATAGAGTATTGAAACTGGCCATAAGTGAATAGATACAGAAACAAAACAAATTTAATTAATACTTAATATCTGTACCCCGCTGTTTTACCGTCGTTAATTTAATGAAAACATACTAAAATATTATATAGCCATATTATATAGTGGAATTTTTCAATTCATACCAGTATTTCCTGAGATTAGCATATTCAATAAAAAAAAACTAATTTTTCAGTTTTGTAACATTAGTATAAATTGTCCGATTGTGTGTATACCACATATTTGTATGAATAATTGACTTAAGCAAACCTTCAGTAAAATCCTACTATCTCTAACAAAGCAGTATTTCACAAGTGAAGAATCCATCGGTGAACGGTCGACATGCATTGTAGCATTCTGTGTGTTCCTTCTTATCGCTATGGCAGTGTTGATAGTTGATGAATCAAATTTGGAAGTAGGCGTGGACCCCGCATATGACAGCTTTTATGAAAACGCTTCCAAATTCCTTGAAAACCAAGGATTGTCGTCTGTGTAAGTTTTATTTTTATTGAAACATGCAATTATATACTAAAATCTGCTTGATCAAATAGGTGTACATGAAATATCAGAATATAATAAATAGCGTCTTCGGTGCGACAAAGCCGGCCCTGCGGTCACCAACCCGCCTGCCTAGTGGGAAACATAGATGAGTTCACGCCATTTTGCGCCAACTTGTGGAACCTATGTCCAGCAGTGGACTGCGATAGGCTGAAATGAAGCAATGAAATATTAGAACTGAATAGAAATACATGGATATTAGAACTAAATAGAAATACACGATTTCGGATACTTTACAACAACCATGATCATGGAAGGACTCAATTCCGAAAAAGTTGTTTCATTATAATGAGTGAAATTCGCGTAAACATTAGAAAAATATATTGTAATATTAATCATTTGTATTTCCAGGGGTCCAGCGTCAAAGTTGATATTGAAACTATCGTTAGCAGTGTGGGCAGCTATTATTGGTACTTTGTTTACTTTCCCCGGCTTAAGAGTTGCTAGAATGCATTGGGATTCTCTAAGGTGAATAGCTATTAAATGCTAAACTATAATAAAGAGCCTTGTTATATTTGCTAACTTTATTTTTTAAGATCAAAGAAGAATCAATTTAATTCAGCCCGTAACATCCAACCACTGGGCATGCATTCAGCCTGTAACGTCGTACTGTTGGGTAGGGTGTAGGAGAAGGATTCGAGCTTAAACTACCACGCTGCTCTACTACGGGTTGGCGAATATGTTCCCTACTACGAGTAACGATCGCTATCAGGTATTTATGATAACAAATGGGACCGACGGCTTAAAGTGTTCTCCGAGGAACGGTAGGGAGACCCACAAGGACAGACAACTAAATCAAAAAAGGAATATTTGTTCAAATACAAATATCCATCCCGAGCGGGAATCGAACCCGCAAACCGTCGGTGTTTTAGGTGACTACTCGCACCGCTACACCAGAGCGGTTGTTACTACTGGACATAGGCCTCTGCTACCACGTAGGAGAAGGATTGAGCTTAATCCACCACGTTGCTCCACTGCGGGTTGGTGATAAGATCCAAAATTTAACTTTAAAAAAGGATATATGTGTTAAGAAACCCCTGACCCTATATAACACTTCGTAATTAAGTCAATTGCTGTGTTTTAATATATCTCATAAACTATCTGTCAACACTTTAACATCTATGTTAAAATATTGTAATATCACGGACACTAGAGTTCAATTGGCGTATTGCCAATATTGTATTAATTGCTTATAATGCATGCACGGATGCAAAAATGTTGATTCATTTTATATACACACACATGCAAATCCATACACCTACAGTATATACAAGCACATACATACCGACTACACCCAAAAAAAAAATATAACTGATATATAATTTCTTGAGTCTCATTTAAGTAAAATAATCTTTTCAGTCAGTATGAAGGCAGCAGAGGTGCAAGTCTACTACTAAGTGCCTCCCTGTGCTTGCCAGCGGCATTGGCTTTACTATGGCTACGACCAGTAGCTAGGCGTTATCTGGCAGATAGAGTTTTCTCAGGAATGACTGAACCTCTGTGAGATTTTTATTATTTTTTTTATTATGGTAACATTATATGGTACAAAATTATTAATTATCTACAATAAATATTTTGAGGTGTATTATTTTAAAGTATCATGTTGAATTTATTATTGGCCTTTCAAAAAAAAATATTGATAACAATTGATAGTGATAAAAATTGTGGAGTAACTTTGTCTTATTGTTTTCATCAATGAACTGGTAAATTAATTCGATAAAATATAGATTAGCTATATGTATATTGGATTTAAACAAAAGTTAGACTTATAATTTTCCAATATTTGGTTTGCCTGATGTTTTATTTTTAAATTGTAATAATGGTTGTAACTTGCACAAAGTCGTGTCAAGAAAAAAATTGACATAAACAGATAACTTTTATTGAAAATTATTTATGTCATTTCAGCATGACAGACCAAGCATTTGATTCCCTTCGTCTAGTGCTAGTTATAGCTACAATACTGCTTCGGATAGCTTTAATGCCTAGACAACTACAAGCGTACTTAGATATGGCTCAGAAGCGACTTGATGTACAAAAGAAAGAGGCTGGAAGGATAACTAATATTGACCTGCAGAAAAAGGTAATATTTACATTTGTAATGTATAATGAAAGACTTAAATATAAATACATATGTTAATAGTAATATGTATGATTGAAACAGTGTAAATATGTGTACAGCAAGACCTTAACTTATACTTAGAACCCCGACTTATGAAATTACAGGCACACGTTGTTTTCGAATTTTTTGATTTATCAGTTTTGAAGTAAAGCTTCTTTACGCACGCTTGACTTGGACTTTGGACTCTAAGCTGGTGAATGCATGACGAGAGCGTAACGTGTGATCAATGAAAAGTGTGATCGGGCGAGGTGAACGGAAGTTCAGAGAGAGATATAAGTTAGATGAAGCTAAAGAAGTTTTACTTCAGACGGGTGGTCTTAAGCACTCTTTTTTTTTCATTTTGTTGTTTTTTTTTATATTCCCAGACTACTTACACTTTTATTTTTTAATTTACTGTTATATGTTTTTTTATGTACGCTACTTTTATTAATTTACAATGACACACATTACATAAGATTTTTTTATTTTTTTTAATATCTTTATTAGGGACTTTTATACATATGTACATGACAGTCCTATACTAAACTTTTCTATTATAAAACTAACTATTTTAACATTCTTAAATAAACTAAATTATAATACTAAATTATTACTAGATCTTAACTTAATACTACTAATTACAAACTCTAGTATAAATTTGGCACATTGGGAAGTTGGTTCAGACAAGATCTGATTGAACAAGCCGACTTCCAATAAATTCATTACATAAGATAATAATATAAAAAAACTAGCTTACTCGGCAAACGTTGTCATGCCGCTAAACGCTATTTAAAAAAAAGGGTTGGTGGTAGAAGGGTGAAAATTTAAGGTTGTATGTATTTTTCAACGCCAAATCATAATAAAATAAAGAATAAACAATTTATCTAAAAATTAAAAAAAAAAATTAGGGGTGGACTACCCTTGACATTTAGGGGGATGAAAAATAGATGTGGTTCGATTCTCAGACCTACCCAATATGCACACAAAATTTCATGAGAATCGGTCAAGCTGTTTCGGAGGAGTTTAACTACAAACACCACAACACGAGAATTTTATACATTACATATAAGTAAAATATAACCCATTGATTTACTTATAAACATTCCTAATTTGTTAGCCGAAAGAATTATAAATTTATATTTTACCTTACAGATAGCATCAGTATTTTACTACCTATGCGTGGTAGCATTACAGTACATATGTCCTATCATAATGTGTCTGTATTTAGCACTTATGTATAAGACACTCGGTGGGTACTCGTGGGCAGCTTTATTTTACAAACAAGAGGCTGCGTTACCAGAACAGAAACCTGTTGAAAATATTGAAGGAATGGAACAGTTTCAAATGGCGTGGGAGAATTTGAAAATGGTAAGGAATCTTTTTTTTTTAAACAATAGTATAAAAAATTAAAGTATATTGTTATTTTTTTATTTAATTTAGAGACTTTAGTATAACCTCTTTATAAAATTATCACTCACCATCGTCATCAATTCAGGCTACGTATTTCACTGCTAGACACAGGCCTCTCTAAGTCAAATACTAGTAAAATTATATAATTAGGTCTTTGACTAGTCCGTTGGTGCACTTTGTAGTGGTCTGTTCTGTTCCACGGGTTGTGTATATGTATTTATTTATGTATAAGTATATTTATATTTTCCAAAAAGAAATTGCTATATCAGTCGACTGTTACCTATCACACAAGCATTAAGGTGTTTACTTTAGAAACATGGACCTTACAGAACCTCGACCTTACAGAAGATCACAGCTAAATAATACTGTTTTCTAGCAGTATTCTGGTCCTGTTGGTGAGTAAGGTGACCAGAGGGCTCTCCTGGGATTGGGGATTGGGTCGGCAACGCGCTTGCGATGCTTCTGGTGTTGCAGGTGTCTATAAGCTACGGTAATCGCTTACCATCAGGTGAGCCAGACGCTTGTTTGTCACCTAATGATATAAAAAAAGACGACTGTGTGTGTTTTAAAGATATTTATCTAAATTACGTCACGTTGTTTGTCTGCGATGGACTCCTAAAGTACTTAACCGATTTTAATCAAATTTTAACACTGTGTGCAGTTTGATCCAACTTATAAGATAGGCTATATTTTATTATTTCTAAATGATTAATTATTATTTTCACAAAAAAAGGCGGTACAAAGTTCGCCAGGCCAGCTACTTTATTTATATAAAATGAAATTAATACCATTTAAAATACATTCAGGTTTTCACAGAACAAGTATATCGAGGGTTGTTCGGCTTCGCAACTTGGTGGTGCTGTTTCGCGTGGTTCCTGACAACCGCTTTGGGTTCCATGTACCAGTCCTACTTCAGGATATCATGATCTACAATCTAGTCGTAGTTTTAGTATTGACTAACGTCCCTCGCGGTTTTACCTTTTAAGTTTTAACCTTCAGATTAGTTGACACATTGGTACTTTAGCATGATGACATACATTAATTTTGGTAAATACGGTATAGTAAATTTGATTTAGTAATTTCAGACTTTCAAGGAAATAAATCTCTTCCCGTTAACATAATAATCTTGTTCTTCATATATAAAATATAAGATGAATTCAGGTTGTGAATAAAATTTTATATTTCTCTTTTTTTATTTTTGTCTACATATGGGAAATTATCTATAGTAGTTACAGGGCCACCTGTACAATTGGTATTGCAAATATGGCTAGCTACTTTCTTAGAGAGGATCTAATACCAATAATGGAGATAGCTATGTGGGTGAGTGTAAGACATTTAAATACACATTTAATAAGCCTTAACTCTATAGCCAGCTTTGGTAAGTTGATTGATATTGGTTTGCCTCATCAAGTTAGATTTGTTTTGCCCTTGCATTAGCTTTTGCTTCTAAAGCCAAAATTTTTCACACGTCAAGCAGTCTCCTCAAAATAACCTGAAATTACGCTAATTTATAAATTACTGTGACTGAATTATATGAAGAATAGATTAAATTAACATATATATAATTAATATCTAAGATTTTATTGTTGTGTTACCCACATTAGGAATTCTAAACATTTTTGAATATCATATCAAAAATTGACCGCTCCAGCGGGGTTCGAACCCGCGTCTCCGACTGACCGTGTCGGCGCTCTAGCCAATTAAGCTATGGAACGATACACCCGCTCGAGCGAAATTTTCGATATGATAATTTTAAATTACGGTTTAAGCGAACCGTGGCGCATAATTAATTTTGTTATAGGAAACAATGAGTTTACTGTTATTTTCCGTTATTAGTAAATTACACGTTTATCTAAATTTAGTTTTACGAAGCCAATTATTTAACATAAGTTCAAAATGTTTTATCTTTCTAGGACCGACGAGAAACTATATCATGATTTTATTGAAGTCTAAATGGATATACCTCTTTTAAACAAAAACTAACAGCATTACGTATTTATAATCTTTATCATTTTGAAATCGTTTTTAATAAAAACCTATGTATTTCAAATTAAGTTTAAATTAAGTATTTCAATTTTCAATTCAATTATATTTAATCTTTAATTTATTCAATTTTAAAATTCAAAAGAAGTTTGTATTTATAACATGACCAAGATGATGATGACAAATATTGTGATTAAAAAAAAAATAAGCTGAAATAGTTTTGACTGCTACAATAGTATCGATTAAGCCTGATTACCATATCACAAAATAATTCGTTTACCTTGAGAAGTGTAATAATTCGAATACAATATGTATTTAATTTATTTGGAAACTTGATTGATTTATGATTTTTGTACATATTTTTATTGAATATTTGTAATGTATTTCCAAAATAAAATAATTAAAAATAAAAGGTCATGAGCAAAACGAAACATTTGCTTGTAGTAATCAGACTACGGTAATTTATATCTTATTATTGTTATCACATGACATGTATGTCCTTTGCCATGAATTCTTAGAAATTGGGAAGTACATATGAAATCTCATATGGAATTAAAATATGGTGTAAAATGTTTTTAAATAATTTTGAGTTTTTGTGAGCTTGTCTACTGTAAATTGGTATTTCGTGTTATGTTAGAATAAGAAGAATGCTTTTATACAATTCACTTATGAGGGAAAGCTTTTTTTTTGTTAAATATGTTTGTTGTTTTTCTTGTAATAAATATTTTTAAATAATCGATAAGAGAAGAAGTGTGTTAATGTAAGTGTGAAAGACAAATTATAACTTAAGTCAATATTAGGTACAAAAATATATGGTATAATACTTTTAAATATTCAAAATGAAGCAGTTCGTAACTAATACTTTTTTTTTCTAAAGAAGAACAATTTCTTAACTCTAAATAAGACAAAATTAAAATAGCCTACATAGTGGTAATCGATAACATAGTGTTATAGGTTTTTGCCACTTATACAATATAAGTCATACAACTTATACTTTACTTCTCATTGAGTAAAACAAATATACTATTGTCATGTTAATAGTAAATACTTATTACATAATGTATAAACTTTTGGACACGGGAAAGTGAAAAATATACTAAAATACTCATGTAAAGATTTCTGATGTTGCACAAAGTATATTGTGTCTGTTTTTACGTTTTTGAATTTTATATAAAAAATTTAAATGTTATTTTTAGCTCAAAATGGCGTGTGAAAGTTATTTATTTGATTTGACTGTTTTAATAAAAGTTTGTGAGTTAGAACGTGTTTTATTGCTAACTACTGAAATCGGAAATAACGCTAGTATCCAATTTTAAATAAATGAAAAAAATAAAATTTTCCGTGTACAAGTACAGTAATACACTTAAAGCGGCTATTGGAATTACCTACATAATTAGCAACATTCTACATTGTAATACAAAAATGAATAAAAAGTAAGTTAAAAACTACCTAGTTAAGATTAGGTACCCCACAGAGGTACCCTTTGAGTTTCTTGCAAATCCTCAGCTAAATAGACATTCTAAGTCGGTAATACATAGTTAATTATACATATAATAATAAGCTCTTCTACAAAATGACTCAAAAATGTTTTTAATGCATGCAGAAATATTTATTTTTGATTTTGGCACTTTAAAAAAAAGTTAGGTACAAAAATAGTAAGAGACAACTTTTAGATTAATATTTGAAAATAGAAAAAAGTTATAAATATAGTAAGTAGAATTCAAAAAGTTACATCGTAATTCGTCAAATAGCATTATCCACAACGAGTGAAATAGGCCCTAATTGTAATATTTTTATTATTTTGTATAGTTGTAGTAGG
The DNA here is from genome assembly GCF_905220565.1 of Melitaea cinxia. Lineage (NCBI taxonomy): Eukaryota > Metazoa > Arthropoda > Insecta > Lepidoptera > Nymphalidae > Melitaea > Melitaea cinxia. Next base: position 1,579,808 of record NC_059400.1, read on the forward strand.
TACAACAAAATAATTGAGACTCGTATATTTAATACATGGTCATAGAAAGACAAGAGTTATTGAAGAAAGTAAAGATGTATTAATTCGCAAACGAAAAAAAGAATCAACTTCAAAGTACATCGACATTATTATTTATTTATAATTAGTAATACAAAAATACCACCGCATGGTCACCAACCCGCCTGCCCAGGTGACTATGGGCCAAACATATGAGTTCACGCCATTTTTGGCGTGAACTTGTGGAGGCCTTATGATATTATATTATTTAATAGGTTGTGGAGGCCCATGTCCAGTAGTAGTGGACTGCAAAAGGCTGATGTGATGATGATGATGAATACAAAAATAATTCAAAAACTACTAATCTGACGATCTTAACCTAATTTAAACGGGACCCCATGACAAGTAAGAAGTAGGTACCACGCTTTCGATAACAAAAGAATTATCAAAATCGGTAGGTAGACCCAGAAGAAAGTTATGAAGTCACGCATTTAAAAGAAAAAAATACAGTTGAATTGAGAACCTTCCCCTTTAACGAAGTCACATAACAAGCCAGTACAGCCATATTACATAAATATATCAATAGACGCAATGCGCTTGGCTATACTTTGCACCCCACCTTGCTTTATTGATTTATTTTTCTATCGCAAAATGGCGGCAAATATTTTATCTGTGGTAGGCACTCAATGTCAACGATGTCAAACTCAATTATTAATGTTGTGCTTGAAAAATATCGATATAAAATTTTATTTAATACAAGACAGTAACTCCAAATGTTAAGTAGTTTTAGATCTTTCTAATTAAGCTACAGAAAAAAGCCTTCTGACCTATATTAAATTCACTAAATAGATAAAAATACAATAGGATGAGTTAACATGAATCGTGAGTGGTATTTAGAGTGTTTATTATTCTATAATGAGTAAATAGCTATACATAAACTAAACTACTTTCGAATATACGTAGTTACGTACATTGCGAGGTTAGAAAATGCATATTAAATTGAATAGCTTCTATTTTAAATTTAATTCGGCACCTTAAACTTAATTTTTTTTTTATCGCTTACAGTTCGTCAGATATGGGCAATTAATACTAATTTTTGAATTATAATTTAAATATCGCATTCAGCTCTGTTAATATATTATTAAATAGGAGACATAAAATACGAACTCAGGATTTATACGTAAAAATAGTTAAAATAACAATAATATGGACAGAATAAATTAATCAAGAAATACATAGTTTTCAAAAGATTATTCATAACAAACTCTCTGAATCTGACCTTCCCTTAGATCAAAGGATAAATTTGCTTAATTATTCAAAAATGCGTGGTTCCTCAAAAATAGTTTCAATAATCAGCGCATCGGGTAATTGGTATACACAAACGTTTTTTATTTCTTTAAATTTAAGGAAACAAATGAAAATAGTCCAAAAAATATTGCTTATTTTTTATCTTGTAACAAGCTACAAAATAAAACAAAAGTCGATACTCGATATATTTTAAGGATGCAACATCACTGCTTATGACAGAAAACGCTTGAATTCAATATGGACGTCCTGGAATAGAAAATTCAAACCAATAGTAGCGTTACCCGCCAAAAATGGTTTAATCTTATTGGTCGAAAGCCAGGAATATTCCAGAAAGCGCTCGTGACGTCTAGTGATTACGTACTCGGATATAAAGTCCCCGTACAGCGTCGTGCGCCATCTTATTTCGTGAAAAGAGGCCGTCAATCGCGCACCTTTGCTGAGTGTTCTACTATTAAGTCTTATAAAGAAGAAGCTAAATCTGAAGCAGTAAGTATTGAAATTCTTTGAATTTTATATTTTTATAATTATAATTCATAAGATTTAACGATTTGTTCTATATTAATATTATATGTGATATTTTAAAACAGTAGGTCCTATATTAAACGGAAAGTACCTTGGAACTTGTTTCCACGATTAGTCACTAAATAATTTATGTAATTTTTGCAGTTTTGTCTTTTTAAAACATACCTTGTTGTAACTTTCATAATGATTATTATTACCGATTCTAACAATATTTTTTGCACGGACAACCTTAAATTACTAATTCTAATTACACGTGGTTACGTCTGAAACAATTTTAGGTCTTCAGTATTACATTTGTTTAAGCTTTATGCTAATTCTGTCAGTTCTCTAACGTTTCCAGAACGTTCCGAACGTTCCCGCATCGATTGTTCGCTTACATAGATGGCCGCCATGCGTTTACCGCGTGATTTTTTTTTTTTTGTATGGAAATACGTTGCCTAATTTACATCAGATCGCAATTATACCGTTAATTAAATTATTAAGGTTATATTAGTCGAGAATAATAATTATTCATGTTCATTTTATGAAGGAAATATTTAATTTAACGACATCTTGATATTGTTTCAGATGGCTAAAGCACCTGCGGTAGGTATTGATCTGGGTACCACATACTCGTGTGTGGGTGTCTTCCAACACGGTAAAGTGGAAATTATCGCCAATGACCAGGGCAACAGGACTACGCCCTCATATGTTGCGTTCACAGACACCGAACGTCTCATCGGCGATGCCGCTAAGAACCAGGTGGCAATGAACCCTAACAACACCATTTTCGGTAAGTTATATTTTATGGTTAACGGTTTACATCATGGCCGCGTGGGTCTAATTTACCACCAAAAATAACTAATAATTTGATAACTAAGCTGTGCCTACTATTGTTGCTATTTCGTTTTATAAATTAAAAGTGATACTCTCCTTTATATAATAGAAATTAATTTAGAACAAGTTTTTACAAAATAGAAAATCTGCAATATCAACACCATGTATGGCTAATATGAAAATGTATATACACAATTTTAAATATATATTGTAAATATCCATCCTTGATGCTTACAATAATAATTAATCTTCAAAGTGACTACAATGTCTGTAACATAATGTGGATAAAGAAAAGAATGTTTATTAGATAATTATGAGAATATTGGTAATTAATAATTATCATAATGGTACTATCATTAAGCCATGATGTTCTGGATGCATCTATATAAATGATAAAAATGTAGTCTTTATTGCATATTTATAAGTTTTATTGTTTTACAATTAGTTATAGAACATGCCATAAACCTTATTATTATTTAGTGGTTGTAGATGTATTTTTGATTGCAATAAGGTGTATTATAGAACATGGGCGAGAATACTAATAAATTGTAAATGAAAAAAAAAAAAAAAAGGTTGTCAAGTAATTGGTCCAAATAAAGATTTATTTTCATTAGAAAGGGGTTTACATAGCTAAATTGACAAATTTATAACATTTGTTTGCCAATTTGATGCAATATATAGAAACCTTGACATCAGTCATCCAAACTTTGATGACTCATGTTTAGGTAAATTTGATTACTCATAGTATTGGTCGGATGAATATGAAATTCATATTAGTACTTTATCATTGCATTGTTTTGATAAGCAACATCCTGTGGTTTTTTGAACTTTCATTTTTATTGTTAGACCAGATATGCTATTTTTTAGCTCTTATCAATTAAATAATTTTTGTATAGACTATCTTTCATTTCCAAATTTGATTATTTTACTTTTTTGGAATTTTTATGATGATATCCCAATATACTAGACTAGAGTCTCTGAACATATTGAATGATAAAAATAATCTGAGAATTTTTTTCAACATATTATACAATGATAAGTATCATAAATAAGCTTCTCATTAGCCTTCTCTATGTTACAGATGCTAAACGACTTATTGGTCGCAAATTCGAAGATGCCACCGTACAGGCTGATATGAAGCACTGGCCGTTTGAAGTGGTCAGTGATGGAGGTAAACCAAAGATTAAGGTATCATATAAAGGCGAAGACAAGACATTCTTCCCCGAGGAAGTCAGTTCAATGGTTCTCACAAAGATGAAGGAAACAGCCGAGGCTTACCTCGGCAAAACGGTGCAAAATGCAGTAATTACGGTTCCAGCGTACTTTAATGACTCACAGCGACAGGCCACAAAAGATGCGGGTACCATCTCTGGCTTGAACGTTCTCCGAATCATCAATGAACCGACTGCTGCTGCGATTGCGTACGGTCTTGACAAAAAGGGAGGTGGAGAACGTAACGTCCTTATTTTCGATCTCGGCGGTGGTACTTTCGACGTGTCCATCCTGACCATCGAGGATGGTATCTTCGAAGTCAAGTCCACAGCCGGTGACACGCACTTGGGAGGCGAAGACTTCGACAACCGTATGGTTAATCACTTCGTCCAGGAATTCAAGAGGAAGTACAAGAAAGACCTTACCACCAACAAGAGGGCGCTCCGTAGGTTGAGAACTGCCTGCGAGAGGGCGAAGAGAACTCTTTCGTCTTCGACCCAGGCCAGTATTGAAATCGATTCTCTCTTCGAGGGTATCGACTTCTACACCTCGATTACTAGAGCTCGTTTCGAAGAACTGAACGCTGATCTGTTCAGGTCCACCATGGAGCCCGTCGAAAAGTCTCTCAGAGACGCCAAAATGGACAAATCTCTCATCCACGACATCGTACTTGTCGGTGGATCCACTCGTATCCCCAAGGTGCAGAAGCTCCTTCAAGACTTCTTCAACGGCAAGGAGCTTAACAAATCCATCAACCCTGACGAGGCCGTCGCTTACGGTGCTGCAGTACAAGCTGCTATTTTGCACGGCGACAAGTCCGAGGAGGTCCAGGACTTGCTATTGCTTGACGTCACTCCGCTGTCGCTCGGTATCGAGACCGCCGGCGGTGTCATGACCACCTTGATCAAGCGCAACACGACCATCCCCACCAAGCAAACTCAAACCTTCACCACATACTCCGATAACCAACCCGGCGTACTCATCCAAGTATTCGAGGGTGAGCGTGCGATGACGAAGGACAACAACCTCCTCGGTAAATTCGAACTGACAGGTATTCCTCCAGCGCCTCGTGGCGTTCCTCAGATCGAAGTTACATTCGATATCGACGCAAACGGTATCTTAAACGTATCAGCCGTCGAAAAATCGACCAACAAGGAGAACAAGATCACCATTACCAACGACAAGGGTCGTCTCTCCAAGGAAGAAATCGAGCGCATGGTCAACGAGGCTGAAAGGTACAGGAATGAGGACGAAAAACAGAAGGAGACCATTCAGGCTAAAAACGCCCTCGAGTCTTACTGCTTCAACATGAAGTCTACAATGGAGGATGAGAAGCTCAAGGACAAGATTACTGACTCCGACAAGCAGACCATTCTAGACAAATGCAATGACACCATCAAGTGGCTCGACTCGAACCAGCTCGCTGATAAGGAAGAATACGAGCACAAACAGAAGGAATTAGAGGGCATCTGCAATCCGATCATTACTAAGATGTACCAGGGTGCAGGAGGAGTCCCCGGAGGCATGCCAGGCGGTATGCCAGGTGGTATGCCGGGCTTCCCTGGCGGAGCGCCCGGAGCCGGTGGCGCAGCCCCCGGTGGCGGTGCCGGACCCACCATCGAGGAGGTTGATTAAACACTAAACATTCCATAACTTTCACAATTTAAGATCTAATTGCTCTGTGGTGTTGTAACGCCTCTGAAATTCTAATGCAAATATAAAAAAAATAAATTATATTTATTCGTTTGATTTTTTCCTTTTACCTGATAAATAACGAAAGTAACCAATTTAAGATTCTAATTTAGAAATCGCTTCAGCTATAATATATTTAATATTTAATTACACAGAAAAAAAAATAATTACCCCTAACAATGAAAATTAATCCTTATGAAATTATATACCGTACTCTGAAATGAAGGAAATTAAATTACTTGAAAAAAGAAATAGTACCCCTGTGGCGTCGATATTAGGTTAACTCTTTTACCGCCTTAGTCGGATTTGTCATTTATGCGACAAAAAATTTTGGCCTTATTCCGCCTGAGTCGGATTTATCCGATACAAAACCTTTTGTATTATATATTCAATTACTAAACGTGTTATGTTTAGCCTAAAATACTTTTTTTTTTTTCGAAAGTTTATTCAACCTTTTAACTATTAGAGTTTATTTCAAGTATACACTCCCTAGGTGACAATCTAGAAACGCCTTAAAATTCTTATTTTTAAACAAAGTTCTGTTGAGAATAATAACCTAGTTACAACTGATGGAAGCTTCTCAGGCCTTGCGTAAATATAATTGTTGAATTTACTTCCTTGCACACGGGACGATACCTTCGATTGCCTACGAGTTAGTTGCGCCAAGGCTGCCAACAACAGCGTGTGCAATTTCTGTAAGTAAATTCATTTTGAAATTTCTCATAAGCCTTTGACCCCACCTCAGTATTCATGAAACTTTTTTGTAAATACTAAATAGCTTTGAATTAGTTATAGTAGTAGTAGTAGATCGAATTAATTAGCTCATAAAGTACTGCCTCAAATCAGAAGACGAGCGTTGAACAAAAGGTTGCCATGTGAGCTACCTACGTTTAAGCTTGGTAGATGTGCTGAGATAGCATATGCCTGCACCTGACCGTGAAGAAGTTGAAGAAAAATAAAAGAAAAAAAGAAAGAAGGTGCCACACATGTTCTTTGAATCTTCAATCGTATGCTTTTGCATGCATAAAACATGTACACCTTCAATGTACAAAGCAAGTTTGCCCAGACTGTGTGTTAATTGATGACCGCATTTTTTTTTTTGTTTCTATTATAGTACCTACCCATTTATTTATTTAATTTTTACTCTATGGAAAAACTCAAAACATGAGAGCATAAGAGTTCTCGTAGACTCATAACTCGGTATGAGAATTTGGTTTGCATTTGTCCATGTTTTATAAGATTTTTTCCATAGGGTATATGCCGTTTGCTAGACAGACTATTCAAAATTAGATTTTTGGTAAATTTGTTGATTTTTAAAATTTTTAAAATTTAATTTATGCTTGATTTATGATTCTCGTTGATTTTTGCCAAAAATTTCTAAGTGTTTTCTAAACTTTGATGTAACAGTTAAATATATCCACTAAAGGTTATTCAGCACTAAACCCTAAAAAACCTAAATATTTTTAAATATAACAAGGCTAGTTTACACTTTGCTTAGTGCGTGTGCGGGTGCTTAGTAAATGCGAGTGCGAGTACGAGTCCTTAGTGCTAGTTGTGTTCAATATTGTTTAGCTCCTGCACTTAGTAAAATTCAATTGTTGGACGTCGAAACAGCAAGTATGGACTGGATTATATTTAGGGTCCTTATAATTATAAAGACATTCAGGTTATAGATACTCCTGTACAATCACTAAACAAGTATGTCCAAACGTGCTTAGCCCGACAAGCTGCGAGTAAAAGGGAAGTAAAGGCGCGCGGGACGGGGCTACTCGTAAAAAAATAGAACACGTCTCTACGCTACTTTATTACGCTGATTACTAATCAATCGCACTAACCAGTTGCAGTTCACACATGTTTTGTCATAATCATTAAGCACCTGCACTACACCTGCACTCACACTAATCAAAGTGTAAACTAGCCTTTACACATATATGGGAAGGGACTGAGGCCCATATCAGTGTTTATGTGAATTAGTAGGTAAAGGTTAAACTTGTTATATACAGGTGCTATCGCAAGAAAGCGATGCAACGTGAGCAATATATTACATGACGTAAGTATATAATGCGATAACGTGAATAGCACGTTAATTGAGGTAAAGCCAATATTAATATCTTATCTCGACACGACAGGAAACATACGTATTAAGTACGTAGTGGTAAAATTATTTTTACTCTGCCTGTCGGCGCTAAACGTTATAAGAAGTATGTAGAATGTTTCGAAACAATATTGCATTGCCTAAAGCCTAGGATACTCTCTACTATAAATCTAACTAAACCTTAAAAGTATGGAACCAAGGCATTCCTTTATAGGAAATAGCCATAGGCATTTTACTTAGACTATTTTTGAAGTAAAACTTAATCTTTACGCACGCTTGACTTGGTAACTGGTGAATGCGTGACGAGAGCGTTACGAAAAATGTGATCAGATGAGCGAACGGAGCAAGAGAGAGGTGCGAGCACACATTTTCTTTCTCCCTTTTTCTCATAGACAGTTACGTTTCGTAAATCTAAGACACGGTGCAAGACTATTGTGATGAAGTTTTCTCTAGTCGTGTGGTCTAAAGCACACCCGTTTTTTTTTATTTCAAATATTATTCATATCAAATATTATTCATATCAAATGCTAAGAACTACATACTACAATATATAATTTACTAGCGACTCGTCCCGGCTTCGCTCAATTGCAAAAACTATCAGTGTTCCTCTACTATATTATTCATGTATTACCTATACCTACATATAAACCTTCCTCTGGAATCACTCTATTTACTAAAAGAAACCGCATCAAAATCCGTTTCGCAGTTTTAAAGATCTAAGCATACAGATAGCGGCAATCGATTTTGTTTTATACTATGTAATGATTTCCACGATGTAATTTAAGACTTGGCGACTACACTGTAGCAAAGATTAATTTAGTAGACAAATTTATTTTAGTTCTATAAATATTTTAGTTCTAAACGTTCAAAGAAATAATTATTTAGGGAGATAACCTCGCGTTTATTAATAAACGTTCTATTATAGATTAGATTCGTATACCAAACTATTTTTGCACTATGTCTGTTAGACATTGAGTAGATATTGAGTAGTAAAAATGTAATTTCGCCGGTGTATTTTAATACTTAGACGTATCCAAGTATAATAATAATTATACTGGATGCATTTCTTAGTTATTATCCAGACAATAGGAATTAGAAATTTAATTGTTTATATGACGATATAATACGTAAATATATTTTTTTAATTTAAGTTTGTCTACTTGTATCGATGACGTATATTTTTATTTCTTATCAATTGTTCTCATCGTTAATAGTTAAAATGTAACTAAACCAGTTAATCCTTTCAAAGTCATACACAGAATTTTTCTTTATAAATTTTCTACTATCGCTAAATCCGGATTCTTCGGTCGATATTAAGGCTTATCGAAGATGTTATCCGGAATCAAGATTAAATGAATTTAATATTGTTATCAGAAGGTCGTAGATTCCTTTTCGATAATTCTGGAACTCGCTGATCAAATAGATCACTTAGCTAGTTTTTGGCACATTTATATTTAGTACCTGGGTGACCGAGCTCCGCTCGGTATTTTTAGTAAATCGTGAAGGATTAGTAGTAGAAAAGAGTTAAAATGATTCGCTGCCAGTTTGGATGAAGTCTTTTTTAACCGACTTCAAAAAAAGGAGGAGGTTTCTCAATTCGGCTGAAGGAAACTCAATATATATATATCGCACCTTCGGTGCAACAAAGTCACAATTCAGGACACTTTTTTTGTTATGTCTTTTATTAGGACTTTTTGATAATTTAATATAAGATTTTTAAACTATAGCAAAGAAAGTAAACTATTAATTTTATAAAGATTTCAAACCTACCATAAATAATAATCCAGAAAAGAGGAAGTAAAAGCGAAAAAAAAAAAAATTAAAAGTCCTCTCCTGTAAAATTAAGAAATAAGCTGTTGTGACTTTGTTGCACCGAAGTTGCGATATATATATCACTACATAGCATAAAACAAAGTCGCTTTGTCTGTCCCTATGTCCCTATGTATGCTTAAATCTTTAAAACTTCGCAACGAATTTTGATGAGGTTTTTTTTAATAGATAGAGTGATTGAAGAGGAAGGTTTATATCTATAATAACATCCATTAAATAGTGGAGATATACTGTTATTTTTGAGGTTTCTATTGTGATGTCGTAAATAATTACAATTTTACCGCTTACATTGCAAACGCAGCCTGAACCCTACGAGATTTATCAAAATAATGTACTAAGTATTATACACATTGAAAAGTTCTACAGAAAACTCCGCTATGGTATATATGTCTATCTCTTATGAATATCCCACAATAAATTTTTTTTGTCATTTAATTTTTACGACAAATAATGGCTAATTTTCAAAGCGATTTTAATCAATACAGCATTAATCCTTATCTAATTAAATACCTTAAATACATTGTTGATTTAATATAGATCTATATGGCCCTTTACAGTATATGATTTAAATAAATATTTTTGAAGATATTGTAGATTTAAAAATTGCGGTACGTAGCGTTTGCGGCAGCTCCTGCCGGCTTTTACTCTAAAGTTAACGCGTGCGGACCACAGGCAGTAATGAATAAATCAAAACTACTGGATCGATATTAATCGTTTTTTTTCAGTGAATGACATAGGCTATAATTATATTTTATACCCGTGCGAAGCCGGAGCGGGTCGCTAGTATATATATTAATGTATGTTCAGGGATAACTTCGTCGTTTATGAAAAGATTTTGATAATTCTTTTTTTGGTGGAAAGAAGATATCCCTGGTGTGGTAGCATGATAATGAAACCAGGATCTGATGATGGGCTCCTAGAGAAATCGAGGGAAACTCTCGAAAATCCACATAACTTTACATTAACTACATAATACTTAACATACTACTGGGTGTACTGAATTTGATGATTTTTAACTTAATCGAAAGCCGATATTTATCATGTGGTCATATTTCATCGAGATCTGATTACAACTTTTGGAGTAATCTTTGATAATGCGTATTTCTCGACTATTTTTCCGTGTACCTACATTGTATTACCTGTCGATGTAATTGAAGTCGATTTTTTTTTCGTTTGCCTGCAAACACAATTACTAATAATTAATTAACACAAAATAAAAATAAAAAATAACGATGAATTAAAAATTGATATAAAATACACAATTACAAGATTGAGAGTAATTGCTTCTCAAAACTGATAGGCGCTCCAACAAATCGTTTTTTTTTTTGAAAATCATATTTACGAATTACATATTTATAAAATATGAATAATATTTTTTTTACCGACAATAATAAAAACTATAAATAAAAATAAAAAATCAAAAATCAAAAATAAAAAATAATTAAAAAATAATAATGATAAAATATGAATAATATTTTTCGATTTTACCGACATAATAAATAAATAAAAAGGAACAGCCTATTTAAATAAAAAATAACCAGTGCAATTAGAAAAAGAAAAAGAAAAAATAATTGACCAGGGACATGGGTATTTGAACCATGATCTTCTCGGTTGGTCCCGACCGACCGATTTCCCACCGAGCTATTGCAACTAACTTGACAAATGCGAAATTTACTTTCGCATTCTAACGATATTTTTTTCGCTCCCTAAAAACAGGGATAAAACGACATTTTCTGAAAATGAATCCTAGCTAGATAGATTTATCTCCCCCGAAACCCCCTATATACTAAATTTTATGAAAATCGTTGGAGCCGTTTCCGAGATCCAGATTCTATATATATATATATATATACAAGAATTGCTCGTTTAATAGTATAAGATTAATAGCTGGTACCCGCGGCTTTGTCTACGCAGGATTAGTGAGTACTTCGAGTACCTTATTATTTTTTCAATATCTATCTTTATATTAAAATTCATTAAAATCTGCGATATAAAAATCAATTTGTTACTACCAAATGTGCATTAGAAATATTAGTATTTATGGTTCACTGTTTTTGCGATAACGGCTTACTCATAAAAGACAAGATATACCTATGCTGTCGCGGACTTTTTTGTAAGGACTAATTAAGATAAGCATTTCTCTTATACATTATATACCTACGTGTACGTTCTATGGTATTTGCAGCGTATGCCAGAATAGCTCGCAGATGGCAGATTTTTTTCCGATTTACTTGACAATTATCGTTATATTTTTAACCGACTTCCAAAAAGGAGGAGGTTCTCAATTCGACTGTATTTTTTTTATTTTTTTTTATGTATGTTACATCAGAACTTTTGACCGGGTAGACCGATTTCGACAAATTTTGTTTTAATCGAAAGGTAGTATGTGCCAATTGGTCCCATTTAAATTTATTTGAGATCTAATAACTACTTTTCGAGTTATATCTAATAATGCGTTTTTACTTGACGCTTTTTTCGTCGACCTGCGTTGTATTATACCGCATAACTTTCTACTGGATGTACCGATTTTGATAATTCTTTTTTTGTTGGAAAGAGGATATCCCTAGTTTGGTACCATGATAAGGAAACCAGGATCTGATGATGGGATCCCAGATAAATCGAGGGAAACTCTCGAACATCCGCAATAACTTTTTACTGGGTGAACCGATTTTAATAATTTTTAATTTAATCGAAAGCTGATGTTTATCATGTGGTCACATATAAATTTTATCGAGATCTGATAACTACTTTTTGAGTAATCTTTGATAACGCGTAGTTCGATCTACGTTGTATTACTTGTCGATGTAATTGAAGTCGATTTTTTTTCGTTTGCGAGCAAACACAATTATGTACAATTCACACATAACTTTAAAAGTTATAGCCTATGTGTTATTCTAATGTATAAGCTATATTATTGTAAACTTTCATTCAAATCCATTCGGTAGTACTTTCGGTAGTAATGTATAAGTTATATTATTGTAAACTTCCATACATCCATACATACAAATTTCGCGTTTATAATATTAATAGGACTTTGCTGAATAAACCTTGAATAAAGGTAGATGTGGTTTCCGAAGATGACGATGGACGAGATTTCTATAACTAAATGTGAGATCTCGACGAGATCACTAGTCGGAACAGGTGCTTTGGAAAATGAAGGGCAAGGTGAAGGGGTTTCTTTACCAGTGAACAAAAACATAAGTTTTATTATGTAACAAAATGTTTTTAAAATTTATTTATTATTGTTTTAAAAATATACTATTTAATGTCTGTATTTAAAGTCAAGAAAAGATCATTATTTGAGAATAAGGCGAATAGAGGGCTATGTGGAATAAAATATAAAAGTTGAATTCTATAATTGCCTTTATCTAAGTAAGTACCTACTTACTGGTATTTCTTTCATTTGAACCGAATTGAAAACCTCGTCCTTTTTGAATTCGGTCAGAAATATGTAAATTATGACTTCAAAGTCAGTCAGTCAAAATATTGTTTGCTTATCTCCTCACGTTTTTCACCCATTTGCTATTTTTGGTAGAAATTCCTACGCTGGACGTCAGACTTACTGAGTAGCAACAGAGATTGCGAGCTCAATTCAAAAGTAATGTTTGTATAGGCTAAACAGAGAGCTATGTATTTATTATCGTTCGTCGCGTTTGTCCTTGATATATATAGATTAGTTGTTAGTTTTCATATCCTCGACACAAGAGATCAGTCTTATTATATAAATTAATGTATAAAATGTGTATAAAGACAAACAATTATTGTATAGGACTATAGGTCATAATAATAGTTTTTTTCCTTCTAACAAGTTGTGCATGTTGGTACCTACTTAGAGGTGTCACATAATACACATACATACGAACATACATATAATCACACCCTTTTTCCCGTAGGGGTAGGCAGAGACCACTTCTTTCCACTTGCTACGATCCTTAGATACTTCTTTTGCTTCGTCCACTTTCATTATTCCCTGCATACATGCTCTTCGGTTTAGGGTACTCTTGACCTGGCCTTTTTTCAAGACGTCCCTTATTTGGTCTCGGAACGTCCGCCTAGGTCTATCTCTTCCAACCCTTCCATTCACACTCGCCTTATACACTTTTTTCGTCAATCGTTCTTCACTCATTCTCTCGACATGACCAAACCATCGGAGCATATCTTTCTCAATTTTTGTCACTACATCTTCTTTCAGACCACAACGTTTCCTTATCTCACTATTTCTTATGCTGTCATTCAATTTAACCCCTATCACATACTTCTTAACGCTCTCATCTCAACTGCGTTTATTCTGCTTTCGTGTTTCTTCTGCTATACCCAATGTTCACTTCCGTACATGAGTGTCGGAACCAACACCCCCTCATGCACAGCCAAAGAAGCCCTGTTAGACATCTTCCGACTGCTTATAAAGGAGTGCAAAGCTCCATTTACCCTGTTTCCTGCATTCACTCTTCTTTCAATATTACTCTCTTAAATGTAGGTACAATCAATCACAAATGTATAACAAATGTAGGTACAAACTTTACATTTATATTGACTCGGCGCAAAATAACACCATCGGATCGATTTTATATTAAGCATTGGCCATAATTGATTATAATAAATCTTGATATGATATGATAAAGATATGATGCATGAGTGATAATTTAATAATCCACTACCGGACCGTTCTAGCGCCGGCGCCGGACTATCCTAACAATTCTAGACAGTTTTAGAAATACTGGTCTTAAGTAAAACTATTGTAAAAATAATGCACGCCAATAATAAAACAAATATTTTATGTATTATGTACAAATATAAATGTTATGGAGAACTAAGAACCCGTGGATGTTGTTCATTCATTCATTCATTCATTACAGCCTAAACAGTCCACTGCTGGACATAGGCCTCCACAAGTCTACGCCAAAAATAACGTGAACTCATGTGTTTTGCCCATAGTCACCACGCTGGGCAGGCGGGTTGGTGACCGCAGTACTGGCTTTGTCGCACCGAAGACGCTGCTGCCCGTCTTCGGCCTGTGTATTTCAAAGCCAGCAGTTGGATGGTTATCCCGCCATCGGTCGGCTTCTTAAGTTCCAAGGTGGTTGTGGAACCTTGTTATCCCTTAGTCGCCTCTTACGACACCCACGGGAAGAGAGGGGGTGGCTAAATTCTTTAGTGCCGTAGCCACACAGCACACAGTGGATGTTGTTAATATAATAGAAAAAAAACAGTAATTTAATAATTTATTAGATTAAGTAAACAAAAACTAATAGGTATATGTTTTATTGTTGAACTTGTACCATGATGGAAATAATACACGTGTTATACAAATAACATTTATTTCTTTTCATTTGAACATAACACCTTTGGCTTAAATACAACCTAAATCATTCATTAATAAGTAACAAAATTTGTACAAAGGCAAAACCATAACGCTAACTATACACTCTCAATATAAATAACTTATATTTTACTCGTGATTAAAATCTCCAGAATTTTAGTATTCTTTATTACCCACTCAAAAAATAAAATTTTCCAGAAATATATAACATTTTTTCTCTTTTCATAATACTTCAGATATTTTAGAAGGTTGTTTATTATCACCTTGTGCTGGTTACGAAAATTCTTTAGATTTCAACCACGAAATACAAACGATAGAAGTACATCTATAGGTACCTAATTATAACGTTTTTTAACAAATGTAGCTGACCTTATTACACGTTATTAAAACAATACATTAATTTCGACCTAACACTATCGGCGAAGCTTCCCACTAGAAGCTTAAGCACTTCGTTTCTAAAAATCTCTTTAATATAACCATTACCTAAATTACGATCAGCTGTTTTTATTTAGATATCATTTACGTTAGTAATTTCATATTTATGTACACGGTTCATTTGTATCACATGCATTTTTTATTTTAACGAGATGTGGATCAGTTGTTTGAACTATCTATGACTTAATCTTTTCTACGTAAATGTTTACTATTACGGACTTTCTGAAATCTTAATATCTATCGCGGTGATGAAAAATAGCCTCGTACATCGTACTATAAATCGGAAATAGAAAAACTCAAAAATGTTCACAATAAATTCTATAATTCGATATGACGTTTCTCTGGGGTTTTAAGAAAAATGAAAATTTTTAACGTTTCGATTCCGTTTGATTCACTGTTATTGCGTTATCTCGTTCGCACATCGTCAAGTCTTCATTTCTCATAAACATGAATCGTCCGTTGGTGGTGCAACTACATCCATGCGACGGCGGGCGTGCCGTCGGATGATAGGGAGTCTATCGACCGGATGGTCGTTGACATCTGCTGTCAGTAAAGCGACGAGCTCGAGCAAGGCCCGTCCACGCCTTGCAGTTGCTGATCTGAATTCATGACCAGCTGTAACAATGTTAACAATTGGAGAAAGGTGGTAACTTGATTATGTCAAAGAAATTACCGTTATGAACCCCAAAGCCGTGGCACAACCCAATTATAAAATATCGAATTTTTATACAAGTCAAGTTGTTTTTGTCCAGTAATTTGCAGTTATTATGTAAAAGACATTATCTATAATATATATAAACGCGAAAGGTCATTCATCACGAAATCTCCGAAACTATAACACCTACAAACTTGAAATTTGGCAGGTAGGCTCCTTATAGGAAGTAGACATCCGCTAAGAACGGATTTTACGAAATTCGACCCCTAAGGGGGTAAAAAGGGGGTTGGAAGTTTGTATGAAAGTCCTATGTTTTTGAAGTATGAGACTTGAAATTTAAAATGTACGCTCTTTAGATAGTGAGAAGGTGTCCAAATAATGTATCTTTAAAAATCAACTCCTTTTTGGGGTTAAAACGGGGAATGGTAGGTTGACTCCCTTATTACGAAATCTCCGAAACTATAACAGCTAAAAACTTGAAATTTGGCAAGTAGGTTCCTTATAGGGCGTAAACATCCGCTAAGAGCTGATTTTATGAAACTCGACCCTTAAAGGGATAAAACGGGGGTTGGAAGTTTGTATGAAAGTCCTATGTTTTTAAAGTAAGAGACTTGAAATTTTAAATGTATGCTCTATAGATGGTAGAAAGGTGACCAAATAATGTATCTTTAGAAATCAACTCTCTTTTGGAGTTAAAACGGGAGATGGTGGGTTGACAAACTCATCACGAAACCTCCGAAACTATAACAGCTACAAACTTGAAATTTGGCAGGTAGGTTCCTTATGGGGCGTAAACATCCGCTAAGAACTGATTTTACGAAAACCGACTCCTAAGGGGATAAAACGGGGGTCGGAAGTTTGTATGAAAGCCTTATGTTTTTGAAGTAAGAGACTTGAAATTTAAAATATATGGTCTATAGATGGTGAGGAGATGTCCAAATAATGCATCGTAATCTATATATATAAAACAGAAAGGCCACTGACTCACTCATCACGAGAACTTAAAAACCGCTGGATGATCTATCCATCCAGGTTGGACAAAGATAAAGTTTGGCAGGGATGTAGATAATAATTAGCAGACGTCCGCTAAGAACGGATTTTACGACACTCCATCGCTAAGGGGGTTTAATTTGGGTTGATAGTTTGTAGGAAACATATACAGCCTGAAAATAAAACCAAAAATGTGGTGTGTAGAGAGGTTTTATAAAAATAACTATTAAATTATACTAAATTGTGCCTTTTAAAAAGTTACTCAGTCTGATAAGCATTTCAAGTGACTGAAATAAAAAAAATAATTTGCGTTAAACATCTTAATAGTAATACATATCTTCATAACCACGAGGACGTAATCGCGGGCAACAGTTAGTGTATTATAAACAAAGTCCCCAAAAGTGTATGTGATCGATTCGCTCAAAATTTACTGAACGGATTTTCATGCGGTTTACCATTGTAGAGGCCTCCATCATTGGCAAGAGGAAGGTTTACGGAACGGCTAAGCCGATTTTGATGAGAGTTTCACTGGAAGTTTGCCGGCAAAACTTTGTGACACACTAATTTCAACGCGGGCGAAGCCGCGGGCACAGCTAGTATTTTATAAAGTTTCCTTACTTCTCTAATTTCACACACAGCCGGCAGTAGCCCATCGGTGGAGTTGTTTGGCGAGCGCGGAGACGGCGTAGGCGCATGTTTTGGCAGATCTCTACCCGCCGCCATTTTATCGTGCAACTGAGCAAGGCGCATGCTCATCTGTCTCCTCTCCTTCTGTTCTCTCTCTCTTTCCCATCTCTTAGCGCTGTAACTCCTAATCGACGATGAGCTACTCTGCACTGAACTTAAACTTGGACGTCTCGAACCTGATTGAAATTGAATATGACACATCATTTAGGTCAAGTCAATACAGAAATAAAACGAAAAAAGCTATATTTGTTACAAGAATATTTACAGGAGACCAATTTTAGTGTCATTAAGTGAGTAAGGCTTTAATTGTATTATATTAATTTAAGAATGTAGGTACGAATATTCTTAACTTCGTTATTAATTGATCTGAAGTTAGTAACCTTATTTATTAGTAATATCTCAACGAAGTAGAAAGATTAAAGTAACTATTATAAAAATATTTTATGAAATTAAATATACAATTTTATTTAAGGACTTTAATAATTAATTAAATGTAATGTACAAGACGATATATTAGAAATACAAAGAAGGCAACAGCAAACATGTAAGACGTACAATACGTGGTAAAACGTTAACACAGGATTAAAAATTCATAACAAACTCTTTAGCTGATGAATCGTGAACCGAAGTACCAACTGTGAAATCTACCAAGTTTCAAGCTCTCTCAACAGATGGGTATAATTTTGAAAATATAAAAAATACCAATACTATCCATTAAAGGCTAACTGGACAAACCACGTGCGGTCGAAGCATTTCTCATGCATAACACGTGAAGACGGAAAGCGGAAGCATCGTGCTCGGCGTGAAACTGAAGCTTGGGCGACCTTGACGATCATAGTAATTATGACGATTGCAAAATGCGTAGCCAAATTCGCAAGCCGCTCAGAAAGAGTATCGCGTCGCGTAAGTATTTAGTCAACTTTGGTAATGCATTGTGTCAAATTAAATTTTCAGAAGCAATGGGAATAATATTATTGCCTTGCATACATTCAATATAAAAATTCCCTTTTAAGAGATTTCAAGAAGTATATTTTTTGGAAATGTGGGTAAATTTAATATTCTTTGTAAGCATAAGCATTTTGTATTGTGCTGTAGTGGTCATAGTAATTGAATGTTTTGTTGTAAAGAGTCAGTGATAATAAGTAATGTAATAAGGCTTACGCCACCTTCAGTTTCGTTGACGGTACAAAAGCTGATAGAAAACAGAGAGATAGGACGATGGCCATCCTGCTCGCGCCACAAGAAGAGCGTATTACGTCGACGAATGCACACCACTATCAATTTTTGTATTATAATACAGCATTACCCGACCTTATGCAGTTTCGTCTTATATTTTTAGAAAACAAGGTTGAAAATAGATCAAGCTGGTACGATACAGGTAAATACACAAGCGAGCTACAGTGGGACAAATACAAACGTCAAACCGTGAAACCATTTTGTCAAAACATTCTATTAAGCTTTCTACGGCAACTTATTTTCAATTTACATTTTATAAGTTTTAAAAATACTGTCTTTTTCTAATTATACCCTTTAGATTTTTTGGAATGTTATTTCAACACAGTTCATCGTAGGTATTAATTGCTACATTTTCTTTTCAACTTATTTTTTTTTTAAATAAAAATATACTCACTCATGCCTCAAAATCAATGCGTAAGTTTGGGTAAATACTGTATTACATACGAGTACATACGAGTCACTGAATTTACCTTGTTATCTTTATTGTAGTTAGTTAGTCCTTGTGGGTTAGCTGATTTATGTTGAGTATTTGTGTCCGATGTATGTATAGATGTATTTTTTTAAATAATAGTAATCAAATAATAGAAAGATTAGTTCTCCTCTCCACCGGTTTCTTTCAAAAACTTCGGCATACAGTTGTACATTTATTAACAAGAATGAATTATCTTTTTTATTTAGAAATCGTTAGTCTTTTCAGATAAGTTTTGTTACGGACCCCTCAGTTTGCAAACATATTTTTATTTTATGAATTTTTTGCTATACTTCTATTCCTTGAATCGATACGTGATAGTGCACTCGCAGACCGTCGCTCGGTGGCCGCTAACACCAAAACGTGACATCTAACGGACACGAGCGACGCGGAACATCATGCGACCCCACGCAGACACACCTCGAGCACCCTTTAAGAAACCACCACGATCTAAGTTTATAATAGCATCTAAACGCCCACAATTGAAAACTCAAAAACCATGTTACGGAACGGGAACGTTCTGGGTGTTAGAGGAGGTCGCGCCGCCCGGCGAACACCGATTCGTGCATAGAGGGCCGCGCTGCATACATCATCCGGATCACCTTTGGCGGCGCACTTGGGCGGGTGCGCGCCGCCGTCCCTTACGGCCTTCAGGTGGCGCGAGATTAACAAGATGGCCGCCGAGCGCGCCGCACCTGCGCGCGACGCGGCCCGGCGCGCGTCCCGCCGCGGCGCGTCCTCCAGCGAGCCGCTCGCGCAGCTGCGGGACGACGCGCGGGACGACGCGCGCGTCGCGCTCAGCGTGCCGCCTGCCGACCAACACACGACACACTTTGTACAGTACCATGATATGACAGTAAAATATAAACAAATAATAAATAAATAGTTTGGAACTTTTAACTGAGGTAAGGCACAGCAGGAATTTCCTGCTCAAAATATGGAGCAGCCCGACTGGGGTAATACCTCGACCTTACAAAAAATCACAGCTAAATAATACTGTTTTCAAGCAATATTGTGTTCCTGTTGGTGAGTAAGGTGACCAGAGTTCCTGGGGGGATTGGGGATTGGGTCGGCAACGCGCTTGCGGTACTGGTGTTCTGGTGTTGCAGGTGTCTATAAGCTATGGTAATCGCTTACCATCAGGTGAGCCGTACGCTTGTTTGCCGACCTAGTGACATAAAAAAAACATACACACATACGATCGTCTGTTTCTACGGTACGAAACATAAGCTTGACTGCTTGTGTTATATATCATCATGATCATCATCATCATCATCATTCCAGCCTATTGCAGTCCACTGCTGGACATAAGCCTCCACAAGTTTACGCCAAAAATAATGTGAACTCATGTGCTTTGCCCATAGTCACCACGCTGGGTAGGCGGGTTGGTGACCACAGGGCTGGCTTTGTCGCACCGAAGACGCTTCTGCCCGTCTTCTTACGACACCCACGGGAAGAGAGGGGGTGGCTATGTTCTTTGGTGCCGTAAGCACACGGCACAATGTTATAGGTAAGACTGATATGGCTAAATATTTCTTTTTTGATAAACATAGATCGATTGATTCAGCCTGTACATCTCAGTGCTGGGCATAGGCCTCTTTTTCATGTAGGAGAAGGATTAGAGCTTAACCCACCAAGCTGCTCCACTACGGGTTGGCGGATATGTTCACTACTATGAGTAACGATCGCTATCAGGTATTTATGATAACAATCGGGACAGAAGGCTTAACGTGCTCTCCGAGGTACGGTGGGAAGACCCGCAAGGACAGACAACCAAATCGGAAATACATATTTGTACAAATACAAGTATCCATCCCGAGCGGGAAAAACATAGATACTGACATAGAATTTAATATATACAAAAATAAATACGAATAATACAGTCAGTCTCAGACGAGCAAAAAGCAGGGTCACAGGGCACACACAGGGCCAACGGGCCAATATGCTTAAAAAATCATATTTAATCATCTTCCTGCCCTCATCCCACTTATGTAGGGTCAGCATAACATGTTTTCCTCTTCCATTCCTCTCTATTATTCGTCACTTCAGCGTTTACTCCTTTCTTTCTCATGAAAAAAATGATGTTTAATAAAAATGATATTTGATATTGTAATTCTATTAATAATAATGCGTACCAGTATCGTTGAGCGAGTACAAGCAAGGAGGTGTGAGTCTCGCGTCTGCCAGATGCGCTGGGTGATACCGCGCCTTCGTGTACAAGTGCAGTACCATGCAAAGCAGTCCGGCTAGAACGAATATCCCCGACGCCACTCCTAGCAGCGTCGGCATGTCAGCCGTCAGCAACACGAGATCTGGAAAAAGTTAATCACCTAACAAATTTGTCCCAGAGTGTAAAAAAGTATATTTTTTATCGCGTGTGAGTCTGAGTTAACGTTTACGTTTACGAATAAGTAAGTTTTGGCATATTGTTAGTGACACGTTTGGATATAGGTATATATAAAAAAAAAAACTTGCCTTAGAAAATATTCTAAAACAAAACTCTGAAATTGATTGAAAATGAAAACTCGCAAATGTTTAATAGTAAAAGTAGACTATCCTTCAAAAGACAATCATAAAGACAGTTTATTCATTTATTCTCCAAGCTTCTCCTTCTTCTTCAAAATTTTCCAGAAAAAATAGTTCCAAGATATGATGCTTAGTTTATGTATACAAATTGATACCTTCGGTACAGAAGATGCGCTGTGTCGGGCGCGAGTGGCTAGTTGTGTGGTAGCCAGGATCGCATTGGCAGAACGCATTGTGGTTGACCTGGACACAAGACGCGTGCAGGTCGAAGGCGCGACATGTTTGCTGGTAGAAGCATTGCTCACCCAATTTCTTTGCTGCAGAGTAACAATTAAAAGTGTCTTAATAAAACTGTAAGAGAGAAAAATCAGCATAAAATTAAAAGAGGTCAACATTAAATTTTAAACTTTTCACGGAAAGCAATAAGATTATTTAGAATGAAATTGAATGTTAGATATTAACAATTATATAACAAATAGTTCTCCCGTGACCATATGGTTGCTGTAAAGTATTAGAAACGTCGGGCATCTAAAAACCTAATAATCTAAAAACCGCGATAAAATCCGAAAGTGTTGAGAAGAAAGTTGTTTCATTATAACGAGTGAAATTCTCGTAAACATCGTGTGAAATAATATAAATAATTATGTTTGCGCACGAACGAAAAAAAAAATCGACTTCAATTATATCGACAAGTAATACAACATAAGTAGACAAAAAATAAATAAATAACAAATGCACTAGTCGTCACTACTATTTTTCCCCTCGATTTTTCTGGGATTCTATCATCAGTAGTGCTATTCTGTAAGAACATTTTCGTATCTCGATAGCGGAATCCGCGGTGAGATATCAAATTCGTATTCATTAAAACTCGACAGTCCCGTAGCGCCACACTTGTGAGTGCGGCGACGAGTTGAACCCTGTTGCGTAAGAATGTTGACATTTAATAGTATGAATTCGGTATTCTGTAAGGGGATTTACCGCTTCACACATCACAATTCGAGACTTGGTTCGACACTTGACTTCATGCACATAATATTCTAAAATAAAGTCATAAGAAAAGAATATCGATAAAATAAACACAGCTCTAAAATGGCCGCTCTTCGATTCGACACTTACTTCACATCGCTTGTGCGTACGGAATGTTTACAGAATTCCAAACCAAGGTCAAGTGGGTTCGCTTTCGAAGTGAGCGCTGTCACTCAGGTGAAGCTCGATATCGAAATGGTTATTTACAGAATAGCCCTGCAGATCCTAGTTTCCTTACCATGGTAACACCCTTGGGATATTTCCTTTCCAAGAAAAAGAACTTTCAAAATCGGTTTATAAACGACGAAGTTATCCCCGAACATACGGCAGTCGTAATAAGTCGGTTAAAAAGAGTAATTAAAAATGTTTGTAAAAATTATCGTTTACGGTCATGGCATTATAAAAAACAAGACACTTCAGTTTTTTATACCTTTAAACCATTTTAAAGTATATATATATATATATATATATATATGTGTGTGTGTAAGTATGTATGTAATGTACCTATATGTATATGTGTTTTAGTAATATATTCAAACGCTTATGTCTCAATTTGTACACCTACACCGACACAATACCATCTCCTCTGCCCCTAGGTTGCCTGGAAGAGATCGCTTTTCAGCGGTAAGGCCGTCCTTTGTACCTTGTGATACTCTGTTAAAATTAATCTGATAAATATTATTTCTGTATTGGTGTACAATAAAGGCGTATTGTTATGTCATGTTATGTTAAAATATGAAATAGCGACAAATCTGCCTTTCATATTGCATTTTTTTTTTTTTATAGAAATGACACTGTTTATTGTACACACCAATAAGAAATAAATATGACTAAATATTGCAACAAAGAAAAATGTATAGAGATCTTATCGCTAGGAAGTTAACGAAATTTTCGGGTAAAGGGTTTATAGCAGAAGCGGTACGGAAGTTATACACTTCCTTTTTGCACAATTTAGATAATTTATTTTGTATTGACTGACTTATTTTAGAATCAACGAACTCATAAGCCCATTTTACTCTACTGATACTTTAATATTTATGATCAATATATATTAATACTAGCCGCTAGCTGCTACATAAGTGCTGAGCTAACAGACTTTATCCTATCTTGTGAACTGTCAAAGTGGTGAGCACAAGGAAAAGTCCTGCGCAAAATTTGGAGCAGCCAAACTAGGGAAGTTACTCGACCATACAGAAGATCACAGCAAAATGATACCGCCTTCAAGCAGTGTTGTGTACCTGTGGTGAGTAGGGTGACCAGAGCTTATGTGGGGTACGGGAGGTAGGGTCGGCAACGAGTTTGCGATGGTATCGCAGACATCTATAGGCTACGGTAATCGCTTACCATCAGGTGAGCCGTACGCTTCTTTGCCGACCTAGTTGTATACACCCGCCGTACCCGCGTAATTTTCTTAATTATTCATTGTGAGAATCTTCCATTAAGAATGAGAAAACTTAGAAAGAAAAGACGAAAAAACGAAACGGTAAATTAATTCTTAAATTACGATGTGACCGAAGAATATAATAAAGATCTAGTTTTATCTATAGGTAAAGATGGGCTTTCCAAAAGTTATAACATTGGGAGTATACTGTAAATAGACGATATTAAACAATTCCGTGAAGACGTGCAGTGCAATATATACAAACTACCAACAACACATTTGATCATTGCAGTAGTGGAAACTTTTGGTACGCGGAAGCATTACTGCCAAAAACTATTCTCCGCTAAACACGAAATTGTTTGGAAACTAAATTGATAAAAAGTGAAAAACATTACAGTATTTGGATAGTTTTAAAAGTAACGTTAATGGTTATTTAAAGTGACGTTTACATTTGTAATATTTACACGAAACCTTTTACGAGCAGTGTAAATGTAGTCAATTAATCAAACAATGAATATTTACGAGTGTAATTTTAGATTGAGCTGTTTATGTTGCCTGTGATATTATCGTAATAATAATTGAACCAAAATATTTATTTTAAGGTATAGAACAGTATTTTGATTATGATTTTCAAGATTCCGGATTAGTAAAGGATTTCAATGGAATCTCATTACTACTAACGATATGCCTTATCTAATTATATCAAATGAGATCGAAGTTTCACCGTTTGTAGGAATAGGTACACATGTTAGGGCAATAACACGGACGTAGATACTTGCTATTTGCAATAAATATCTTTCTTTTTTTTAAATTTTCATAGAATAAATCTAACCATACTAATTGTAGAACCAAATATTTTATCCAAAAATTACCATGCTAATAGGTAGGTTATGTTAATGTAAAATAAAAAATATGTCATCATCATCATCACCATCATCATCATTTTAACCTATCAAAGTCCACTGCTGGACATAGGCCTCCACAAGTTCGCGCCAAAAATGGCGAAAACTCATGTGTTCTGCCCATAGTCACCACGCTGGGTAGGCGGGTTGCTGACCGCAGGGCTGGCTTTGTCGCACCGAAGACGCTGCTGCCCGTCTTCGGCCTGTGTATTTCAAAGCCAGCATTTGGATGGTTATCCCGCCATCGGTCGGCTTTTTAAGTTCCAAGGTGGTAGTGGAACTGTGTTATACCTTAGTCGCCTCTTCGACACCCACGGGAAGAGAGGGAGAAAAAACATGTGAGTATTATTACTTTATAATAATACTTACGCTTAGCACAACCCTTCGCGACTCCAAGGGCGACTGGGTGTTTTGGATCACACTGGCAGGAGTTGCTTCTCGGCTCACAGTACACGTGCACCAGCTCTGAGTTGCACGTAAACTCGCACGGTGAGCCAAGGTACTTGCCCTTCTCTGTAAATAAAGATGCGGCAAAATAAAAGTATCTACCTGTGAAAATTTTAGCGTGAATTTGGTTACATATTAAGTTTAAGAATTTTATTGATGGTTTTTAAATCAAACAATCAATAATAAAAATAACTTTATTTATTTTTATTTTATTTATTCAAACATGCTTCAAAAGCACTTTCGAATCGTCATTTTACAAATTAAAATTTAAAAGTGATAACTATTATTAAAAGTGAAGATACCACCGATTCGGAATGTAGATTCTGGAGAGAAGAATCGGCAAGTAACTCCGCAGTTACCTACTTTTTTAACCGACTTCCAAAAAAGGAGGAGGTTCTCAATTCGACTGTATTTTTTTTTTTTTTTTTTTTTTTTATGTATGTTACATCAGAACTTTTGACTCGGTGGAGCGATTTCGAATCGAAAGGTGGTGTGTGCCAATTGGTCCCATTTAAATTTATTTGAGATCTAACAACTACTTTTCGAGCTATATCTAATAATGCGTTTTTACTTGACGCTTTTTTCGTCGACCTACGTTGTATTATACCGCATAACTTTCTACTGGATGTACGGATTTTGATAATTCTTTTTTTGTTGGAAAGGAGATATCCCAAGTTTAGTATCATGATAAGGAAACCAGGATCTGATGATGGGATCCCGGAGAAATCGAGGGAACTTCTTGAAAATCCGCAATAACTTTTTATTAGGTTTACCGATTTTAATGATTTTTAATTTAATCGAAAGCCGAAGTTTATCATGTGGTCACATTTAAATTTCATCGCAATCTGATTACTACTTTTTGAGTAATCTTTGATAATGCGTTGTTTGATAACGTGTTGTTGTTGCGTGTTTTGATAATGTTGTTGTTGCTTGACTATTTTTTCGTCGATCTACGTTGTATTACTTGTCGATGTAATTGAAGTCGGTTTTTTTTTTCGTTTGCGAGCAAACACAATTATTAAAAATAATATATACATTGTGTTTTAGTACAAAATTAATAATATCTTGCATGAAATCATCATCACCATCATTAGCCTTATCCGTATATTGCAGACGATTTAGACAGTGTCAGACAGACACTGTGTCGCCTAGGACACTCTTCAGGAAAACGCAGAGTTGTTGCATGAAATACAGCGTCACTAAGTCCACACATCTTTATCATCCATGTAATTGCTGTGTGGTTACGGCAATGAACAATATAATCACCCCCTTTCTTCCCGTGGGTGTCCTAAGAGGTGACTATGGGATAACACAGTTCCAATACTACCTTGGAACTGAAAAAGTCGACCGATGGCGGGATAACCATCCAACTGCTGGCTTTGAAATACACAGGCCGAAGACAAGCAGCAACTTCTTCGGTGCGACAAAGCCAGCCCTGCGGTCATCAACCCGCCTGCCCATCGTAGTGACTATGGGCAATAAACATGAGTTCACGCCACTTTTGGCGCGAACTTGTGGAGGCATATGTCCAGTATTGGACTGCGATAGGCGGAAGTGACTCCTGCTCTGAATTGTTATTTTATTTACTGAATTAATACCGAGCCTTATCCATTAAATTCTTTTTACTAAACACTTTAAAGCTATGTTGAGACAAATTTCAAAATCGTTTGTGGAATTTTATTATATGTATACCAGCCTTGCCCGCGACTTCGTCCGCTTGGAATTTAACAAAATTATCGTTCAGTTCGCAGTTATAAAAAAATCTTAAATAAAAGTAGTTAAAGTTAGTTAGTTACTCCTTATTACATCAGCTATCTGCCAGTGAAAGTCCCGTCAAAATCGGTCCAGCCGTTTCAGAGGTTAGCCGGAACAAACAGGCAGACAGACAGAGAGACAAAAATTATAAAAATTGTTATTTTGGTATATGTATCGTGTAATACATACATATGAATTGAGTTAAAAGCGGTTATTTTAATTTTACAAACTTATTTGTATTTATATATACGAGTACGAGCGAATACAATAACCTAGACAGAAGACGTTTACTTTGTACTTGACAGTCGGAAATTTGGAGTAACAATTTATATCAAAACAATCGATATTCTTGTGAATATACATAATAATGTTATAAATATATTGCGACGCAATTGTTAATATGTCTACCTTATGAAAAACATCTTGCAGGAAGACTCGAGCTCCAAGATAATAAATACACTCTCAATATATGTAGCATTACCCCACAGTAACATACCGTAAGACATAACACTATGGAAATAGCTAAAACATATTAATCGTGCAATAGCGACGTCGGCGTCGGTCAGTTGCCGAACTTTTCTAACTGCGAAGAAATCATTAAATGACTAGAACATTAATAACTATGACGTGTAACAATTTTTATGTCTAATGTTACAGTTAATAGTTGCAATATATGGCAGTTAGAATTGTAATTAGATGCTAATCTTTAACACCATGGCCAATAAATAACGACTAAGGTTAACGCTTTAGGTAATGGTTTGTTCTTGAACTAGTAGCAGAGGTCAGATGTCAAGATCGGGGCAGAGCTTCTGCAGTGCTTTCATTTGAATAAAACGAAGTTTAGTTATATTAAGTATCAGTTATTTTTTCAGAAAACAAATCTACATATTTGTATTTTAACGATGTTTATTTAGAGTCCATGTATGAGGATAATCGATTTTTATTGGTGTGTAGAATAAAAGATATTTATTTTTAAATAAAAAAGAAGATACAATAACAACTGATATATTTAACTGAGGTAGAGCAAAGAGGAAATAACTCGCTCAAAATCTGGATCAGCCCGACTGGGGTAATATCACGAACTTACAGAAGATCACAGCTAAATAATACTGCTTTCAAGCATTGTTGTGTTCCTGTGGTGAGTAAGATGATTATAGCTCCTGGGCTTGGGCTTAGAGTCGGCAACGCGCTTGCAATGCTTGTGGAGTTGCAAGCGTCTATAAGCTACGATAATTACTTACCATAAATGAACCGTACGCTTGTTTGCCGATTTAGTTGTATAAAAAAATAAGGTAATAAGTTCACCGGACCCAATAAAACATATTTATAAAAATGACCTTTTTTTTACTTATTAGTAGAACGTGGACAACATAAAAGAGATTGGTTTGTACGGTTTGGTTCTGTCATTTCATTTTGAATACCTTAGAAATACAACAAAACATAACGAATGTAAAGTGGTCTCATCACTGATAATGATTTCTAAAACGGTTATAGTAATAAAGTGTGAACCGATTTTTTTTTTTTGTATAATTTACTTCGTCCACTGAAAAAAACATAAATCATGATATTTATTACGCAGAGCTGATTCCGGCACTTCGTTCGCTTAAACGTCAGATACCGAGATAAAGTTTTATAGCTCTCTCCCGGGAGCAGATTTACTGTCTCGAATAAAAAATACTCGATAAATTGATTGTAAATGTGATGGAATCGTTTCGAATTAATAAAAACTATTCTGACAGCGGGAACAATTTTCATACAACTGTTTTTCATACTACAGTCCTTATTGCTGTATTTTTTTTACACACATACACACACACACACACACACACACACATACACACACATACACACACACACATACATATATCAATGTCTATGTTTTGTAACTACCGCTCTGTAGATATATATTTTTTTAAATAAATATACGTATACTTAAAAATAAATATTACACTCAGTCTAAGGATGAGAATCGAATCCACGATTCTGGACTGGAAAGCATGGACACTGCAAACTGCGCCAGTGAACCAGTCAAGGCATATTGTAGCAATTACTATGTCATGTAATTATTTTGAAAATTTGCGAGGTATGTAGTGTGTTATGAAGGTACGGTGAGTGACAGCTGTGACGTAGTCTCCAAAGGGCGTAGGAAGCTATCGACCCCGGTCGCAGGTGAACCAAACATATTTTGTGTTCATGTTGATATTTATACTGGAGTTACGATGATAAGAAGAACGGAATTCAAAATATATGGAGTATGGACCGTTAAATTTTATACAAACATTTTGTTTTGATAAACTTATTTTAATATTGAATCTAGTTTCACAATATATAACAAAACAAAGGTAACATTCAACGAACCTCCGTAGAAAGTAAATCTTTTGTTAGGAAAACAATACTAAGACTTAAAAAACACAGACGTTAATACAATGACAAAGATCTGTATGGCCCATACAAATATTTGACCGGTCTTATCTATCGTCAAATTGTTTAATAAAATAAATGTTGCTGTTTTATTAATTAAATAAAAAAATGGTAAAGTAGTTCTTTCTTGTTATTTAGATTAAAAGACAAGAAGAACAAGGAAAAATGCATCTTAAGATAGAAACCACAAATTTGGTCGACAGGTAAAGTGAAACAATGCCGTCAAATCCTCACGGCCCTAAATTAAGAAATATGTCCAATAGTAGCGAGCTTTTGCATGAGGTAATTGAGTGACCTATCGAGGTCAAGCACAAAAGGGTGAGCCGATAGCTGTACGCTACCAAAATGCTATCATCGGATGGCACTTATTTAACGTAAAACAAAGGCGCAACGTGCTCGCTTGAGCACGTAGATGTGTCAACATGAATTTATTAAGCAATGTTTACACGTATGAACCATATTTTTTAAACAACTGAAAGTACATTAATAACAAAAAAGTGTGTGGGAGCTCCGACCCACGACTGAGTTGCCGTAATATTAGATAATTAAAATGTTCTATTACGCTTCACGCTTCAGCCTTTAATATTCCACTGCTGGACATAGGTCTCTTTCCCCATGTAGGAGAGGGATCAGAGCTTAGTCCACTAGGCTGCTCCAATGCGGGTTATATTACCTACTATGACTAACGATCGCTATCAGGTGTACTTGATAACAACCGGGATCGACGGCTTAACGTGCTCTTTGAGGCACGGTGGAGAGACCCACAAGGACTGCACAAACACCCAGACCACGGCAAACATCTGTATGGCCAATACAAATGTTTGTCATATGCCGGGATCTAACTCGCAACGAATTGAGAACTTTCTCCTTTTTTTGAAGTCGGTTGAAAACGTTGTAAAGCGTCTCTGTCAGGGGAACCTTCAGAGGTACTCTCCAGCGTCTCCGCGTCACTCCTGTTTCGTTATTCCACATGATTTCACTCCTCATATTTTTTCATACCGCGAAAATTATATCGTTTCTTAAGAAGTGAACACCAAAAATTCAAGTTACTTCTACATATAGTAGGTAGGTACATTACGTTTCCATATAAATTAAAATTAATTAATTATTTATATATATATATAAAACTGCATGAACATCATATTTGAACTAATAAGAAGAAGAAGAGAATAATAAGAAGTATTTTATTACCGATTGAAAATTTCGATAGGGTATAAAAATGTAGGTGTACAGGAGAAAGTACGAATTGAAAAAAAAAAACAGGATATTTGATAGCAATTTCTTAAAAGCCTCTTGTTAAAGTTTGATCGAGAACTTGATATTGTTATTTTTAAATAGTTATAACAATTTTCTACCTTTACAATATTTTCATAAAGGTTCAATAGTTTTAAGTCTTTTCGAAGATTATTTTCAAAGAGTACGAAGTTTTCTCGTTACCGTTTCATGCAAATTGATATCATTGTACTGAGACTTTGTCTGCCGTTAACAAAGAAAGTATTAAGTATTTATCCGGAAAAATGTAATTAAGTATCTTTCGTAACCTCCACCAATAAATAGCTCTAAAGATAAATCAAGGCATTATCGACGTCAAATTTAAACATGAATGAAGTCTGTCATTTTGAAACTTATAAATTAGTCGTAGGTGCCACCCGTGACTATGACGTCTTCAACGTTTTTACTAGTCACTTATTGAGGTAGAACTCAGCAGGGATTATCTTGATCAATATCTGGAGCTGCCTGACTGAAGTCGTCATCTAATCTCAAAATCTAAACTTAAACAGTTCAGACGGCAAATTTATGGGATCAATGAATCAAAGACATAATAAAACCTGGGTTACAATCGATCAAAACTGATTCAACACAAAACAGTAAAAACTTACTACAGCAGCTTACTACTACTACTTAACAAGCTACTACTACTTACATACTAAAACAGCAATTTAAATATAGACTAAATACCATCTTAAAATACCATCTTAAATCTACCGATACCGGTATCGGTCGATGGTACCCTTCTCGAAGTTGTTCAGGATTATATTTACCTAGGCCATACTATCCAACTAGGCCGCAACAACTTCGAGAAGGAGGCCGATAGGAGGATTCGGTTGGGCTGGGCGGCATTTGGCAGACTCCGTCGAGTCTTCACTTCGAAGATTCCGCAACGCTTGAAGACAAAAGTTTTCGAGCAATGCGTCCTGCCTGTGTTAACATACGGAGCCGAGACGTGGACACTGACGAAGGGACTGGTCCACAAGTTTAAAGTCGCTCAACGTGCAATGGAACGGGCTATGCTTGGGGTCTCTCTCAAAGACAGGATTAGAAATGAGACTATCCGCGAGAGAACGAAAGTAACCGACATAGCCCACAGAATTAGCAAGTTGAAGTGGCAGTGGGCTGGTCATCTGTGTCGCAGAACCGATGGCCGTTGGAGTAGACGGGTCCTAGAGTGGAGACCGCGACTTGGCAAACGCAGTGTGGGACGTCCTCCGGCCCGTTGGACCGACGATCTACGTAAGATTGCCGGTGTAGGCTGGATGAGGATTGCGGAAGACCGGGATGTGTGGCGCGAACTTGGGGAGGCCTATGTCCAGCAGTGAACTGCGATAGGCTGAAGTGAAATACCATCTTAAAAACACAACTCCGCTCTAAAAATTTAATTAAAGCGATAAACACGAATGCAATTTCTATATTAACGTACTCCTTTGGCAATATAGCCTGGCAAAAGTCAGACCTCAAATATCTGCAACGCCTTATAAATACAACTATGACTAAAAACAAAAAACACCACCCATAATGCTGTGTTTAAATATTGACTCTGTCAAGAAAGGATGGAGGCCGTCGATATATAGCTATAGTCAACTTACATAACGCACAGATTACTAATCTTAGATGCTACTTTCATAATGAAAAAACAACATCACTTATTGCGATCGTCCAAAATGACCAGAAATTCGCACCCCTAAACTTATTAGACAGAAAGAAACAAAATAACGAATTTGACGAAGACGCTGCTGTCCGTATTCAGTTTGTGTATTTTAAAGCCAACATCATCATCATCATCATTCAATCATGTTGGATGGTTATTCCGCCATCGGTCGGCTTTCTAATTTCCAAGGTGGTAGTGGAACTGTGTTATCCCTTAGTCGCCTCTTACGGCACCCACGGGAAGAGAGGGGTTGGCTATATTCTTTAATGCCGTAGCTACACAACATATATCTATATATAATTAATTTTAATTGATAATAAATTAAGCCGACCGATGGCGGGATAACCATCCAACTGCTGGCTTTAAAATACACAGGCCGAAGACGGGCAGCAGCGTCTTCGGTGCGACAAAGCCAGTACTGCGGTCACCAACCCGCCTGCCCAGCGTGGTGACTATGGGCAAAACACATGAGTTCACGTTATTTTTGGCGTAAACTTGTGGAGGCCTATGTCCAGCAGTGGACTGTATAGGCTGTAATGATGATAATAAATTATAAAACTAATCCTATTACTATTGGACTCTGCACTCTGCAGCTTATATTGCAGAAGACAAAACAAACAGTTATGAATAAACTAAACTTACTAAACTAATAGAATAATAAAAATATATTATTAAAATAACTAATTAAAGTGATAATAACATATTGAAAACTATTCTCGATGTGTGTGTTCATGCTTGCTGTGTTCATGTAAGTTCTAGTATCTGTGCTGCGCGCGTGTTTGTGTGTGTGTGTGTGTGTATGGGCGTGTGTGCGTGTGTGTGCGTGTGTGCGTGTGTGTGCGTGTGTGTGTGTGTGTGTGTGTGTGTGTGTGTGTGTGTGTGATTACATATCTATCTACGAGTCATCATTTCTATCTACGAGTAGAAAGATTTTCATTTTTAATTTCCTATTTATGCGGTTATATAGACGCGGTAAAAGGTAATATAGATGGGACGTCTTGCAAACGTGACGTGTTGTATGCGAAGATGGAACTGATGATGAGATCCGGTACACTCGCTGCTTTTGTCAGTGCTCCTGATCTGATGATCTGGTTGCTACAGCAAGTTTATACATAGACGTAATGAATACCTCTAAGAATGAATAGTTGTCTAACTCTCAACAAGACGCAGTCTCTATATATTAAGTCCGTAATATACCTAAAGGGTTTTTATTTATTTATTTTATTTTTATTTTATTTTATTTTTATTTTACCAAGCATGACCTTGAGAACTGATCTCTGAGCTCTCTCGATTCCTGTCATAGTGGTTTTGGGGTCGCTACCGCAAAGTGTTATACAATAAATGATAAGGGAAATATAAATAAAAATATTAAAATAAATATTTAGAGGCAGCATTTTTGAGAATATTTTCAATGTTAATGTATTTTATTTATTTTAATTTAAGAAACAAACAGTACAATATAACACAAAGTAAAAAAGAACAGCAACAAGATAGTGCATAAACCAGTCAAGTTTACACTAACAACTAACACATATAATAAGCAGAGCGCAAATATTAAAACAAAAAAGTTTATAAATAGAAATAAAATATTTAAAACAAGAAACACAATACAAATATAAAATTAAAATTAAATTAGAATCAAAATCAAATTAAAATTAAAATCAAATTAAAATCAAATTAAGATTAAATTATAGTATAATTCAAATCTAATTAATATAATTTTAACGTTTCAAAATAAAAACGATGTCATTAATAATGTACACATTTAAAATGTCAAAAATTTCGGAATGTAAATGGAAATTCAGCAAAGTAAAATTGGTTGTTTTTCATCTGAGTTGTAACCTAAATACGCAAGGACAAATCGTTTCCATGGAATATTAAATAAATAACGCCATAACCTACTTCTAACCCATTAGCCGTGTAAAGGTCGTGAAATATCCTAATAGATTCTATACGTCATTGACTTATGTGTCTCATTGACGCCTTTTTATACCATAAAGAGACAACCACGACTCGCTTTATTTGGTATCAATTGATTACAGTACAGTTGCTTACAAAGTTGATAATTGTTTTATTAAATTATCATTAGTATTGATCGTTTTATTAACGCATTCCTTGTTTAGGAGTATGGATTTTAATGAACTCGAAATACTAAGTTTTACGAATGGAAATTTTCTATTTGTTATTACCTCTGGCTGTCGCGAACTCCATTTCCGAGCGGATATTATTAATATTATTATTAATTATTAAGCGGATAATAGTTTTTGTAGGTCTCCACACTCGGGGAACACTTTAAAAAAATTTAACTTTATTTGAAACATTTCACGTGAACTCACAACAAGTTGATAAATTAGAACACTCATTAGAAGGTTATTTGTATAAGAAATGTCTCTTTACTTAAATATACAATAAATACCTTTTACAAATTTCATAACAGCAAAAAATAATTATGGTTCTTTCAATTGACACTATAGTAAATTGCAGTACTAGTACCTACATACTTGAAAAAAAAAAACATTCCACCTCCAAATAAATAAACCTACGCTGAAAATTCGTATCGATTTTCAATCAGGCAATCAAAATTGAGTATCGTTAGCCACTTGTATTGAATTTCAAATAATATTTGCCATGTAATTTGTAATGGCGGACAGAATTTATATATAGACAGATCCTTTAAGGAATTGTTTATTAGACAGTCAAAATTATTTGTACAAAGTATTGGCGTAATCATACGGACTTTAACTTAGAACTTGTTTTATTTCCTGCTGGTAGTTTTTGCTGGTAGTTATATCAGCTATGTACAATAACTAGCTTTTACTCGCGGCTTCGCTCCCATTGAATTTTTTTGAAATAAAAAGTATTCTATGTTACTTCTAGTACCTCTAAGAATATGTGGATAAAGTTTCGTGATGATCGGTTAAGTAGTTTTCGCGTGAAAGCGTTACAAACAAACTTAGATTCACATTTATAATATTATTAGCTGACCCCGCAAACGTTGTTTTGCCATATATGTTATTAATTACCCCTTACCCCCAATCCTTATAGCTCAGAATGCCCAACGTTTCGCATACTTTATAGCAATTATAGTAACGGAAGGACTCCCGCGATCTGAGGATTCGAGTAAACATTAGAAAACAATCACTAGTTTGTCATCAGTGGAGATCATATCATCACGAAAGACATAAATAGGGAGAAAATACAATTTGTTTAAGATAGCTGTTTATTTTAAAGTAAGACTTAATGCAACTAAGTGTACATTGCTAGATATAAACGTAATACCATATTGGTAGACCGTGGAACAAAGCGAAGGAAGCGAGGTAAGCGGAAGCGAGTGTCGGAAGTTCCGCTCGTGAGGACACCATTTTCCCGTACTTTTTATATCTACATTTGAATTTAGAATTATTCAGAGAGTATCGAGAATTTATACTTTTACTGACCTTTGCGTTTGTGCTCTAGTGAAGTTTTATTTATGTCTTTGTCTATACCTACATAAAAAATAATACTTTTTGAAGTAAAACTTCTATACGTCCGCTTGCCTTGGGGAGTAAGCTGGTGAATGCGTGATGTGAGCGTTACGAAAATTGTGATTGGGCGAAGCAAATTGAGCAAAAGAGAGGTGCAAGCACACATTCTCTTTCTCTTTTTCTTTCATAGCAAGTTTCGTATATCTAAGACACAGTGCAGGCCTATTGTGCAGGCCTATTGCTAAAGAAGTCTTACTTCAGTCGTGTGGTCTAAAGCACACACGCTTTTTTATTTGTTTGTGACGATAAAAAATCAGGTTCTTGTTATATTTTTGGCGAAAATGGAGACACCAGCAGTGGACTGTGATAGGTTGATGAGATACTTATGGAGGTTATCTTAAGTTACATTAATTTGTTTGTGTGTGTATTGTGAGTTATCCTTTGTAAGGTATTTCCTAAAGAAAGTGTTAAATTATATCATTATCTAATGATTTAGTGTCTCTGATTCGTGATTATAATATTATATACCACAATTATAATAACAGAATACTTAGTACAATGTATAGGTTGTAATTTAATTGTGTGAGCGGCCACCCGGACCATACATTTTTAACTAACCACAATCCCACGTAACCACATTGTATACACCAATTTAAAAAAATTCCTGCCGTTAAACTTTCTTTTTTTTATAGTAGAATAGGCTTACACAACTTTTCGTTTCCGGGCTTACGGAAAAACTCTTTTGAGTTC
Organism: Melitaea cinxia; assembly: GCF_905220565.1. Lineage (NCBI taxonomy): Eukaryota > Metazoa > Arthropoda > Insecta > Lepidoptera > Nymphalidae > Melitaea > Melitaea cinxia. Next base: position 1,616,670 of record NC_059400.1, read on the forward strand.
ATGTTTAAACCTTCAAACATAGAACTGATATGTAAAATTTTGTTGTGATGAATAAAAAAAAAACTAAGGGATTTTTATTAATTACTGCTGCTGTCCGGACAGACTTCGTTCTGTCAAAAGTGAATAATATATTTTTTATTTTATTTTTTAGTATTAAAACCTTCCGTGGGCCTTAAGGAACATTCCAAAAAATTAATTAGCCGAATTGGTCGAGCCAGTTATGCGCTAACCAACATTCATTTTTATTTATATAGATAGATTACATCGAAAAGATTACACACAAGCGTTAAGATAGAATTGTTAGATTATAACATCAATGCGTATGACAGCTTATGTTACAAAACAAAAACGATACCTTGAAAATGGGCGAAAGCTTTATTAAATTACACAGTCGTCGCGAAGGTTTTTACGATTCAATTAAATTGATATATATTAACGGTCGCGGACGAGGTTTAATTATTTCAGGCTGCGTAAATTTCCAATTTAATTTCTTGATTAACGAATCTGCATCGCGATGTAAAAAATAAAAATAATGAAAATATAAACGAGAGATTTATACTGTTCTTCATTAATGCAGTTTTCGCTAAAGATTTCTTATTACTAATAATAAAAATTTGTAATCTTCATACGATATTTCTTTCTACTATTATTTATTTATTTAGCCTGGTAAACTGGGTGAGATTAATCTTTGTGTTTGGTTTGTTTGATTCGTTTGGCTATAGGATGTCTCTCAACTCAGTGTGCCTTTTGGCAAAGGCCTCCACCACTGGCTTCCTGTCCTGAGCAACTCTCCTCCATTTGGGTCCCGCAGTAAGTTTCAGCTCATTGTCTTAGCGCATATGTTGATTTCTGCGATTTCTTTCTACTAATATTATCTTTAAAATTATTATTGGGTCGTAATCTCTACTGCAACAAACATCTCTTTCATGCTTTTCAATCGTACGTGCATGTTTGTACTATTTTTAAAACCAAATAACTGAATAAACATATTCATCGTGCTTGGATTTCGACACTTGAATCTTTGTCATGATAGATCAGAAATGAGAACGGAAGAGAAATTTAGCGAATTCAAGTTTGTTATCTTTATTGCATTCTCTGCGAAACTCAGCTTAGTGATCTTTTGACAACGATTTTTTTGAACATTTTGATATTATTCTATAGAACCGCTTATAAGCTGCATTAGTCAAATGCTTTAAGATTTTAACACCTTAACGTTAAGATTTGCTAAAATACTATTTCCTGTATTGTCATGACAAATCCAAAAATAATTAACGCATTTGATTTCAAATAAAAAATGTGGAGACTATTGAACGCACTGATATATTTAAATTTTCAATGTAATTAGGAATTAAGTGATATTAGCCTACGATTTAGCGATTTCGCTAATGGGCATAAAAAGTAAAAAATTTGGAATACGCATGTTTATATTATGAAATAACTTTCTCGTTAAGTATTAACTCAATTGCTATTAAGAATAAATAAAGTAGTTATATACAGCTAAAAAAAAATAAATAAATTAAAAAGTCATGTTCAGTCCACGATTGAAGGATTGATGAGACGATGGCTAAAGACGTGAAACAGCAAACAAACGAAGATGATACGCAGTTATAGTTTCAGTTAATTCCTATGCTACGTTAACAAAGTCAATTTACAAATATTTCCTTTGTTCGAGATTTGACAAAATGAATGTCCTAAAGAAAATACGGAAGGAACATTATTTGTAAGTTTTTCTTCAGACCGTAAGCCGCAATATACACAATGTTATTGACAATATACAGTTGACATTTACTACCTTAATGTTATATGGATATATATTTATATATTGTAATATTTATATATTGACGACGCGTTGGGGCAGTGGTCACAACACTGGTTGTTGCACCGGCGCCGGTTGTCTATATTATCCATATAGATGTTTGTCGTGGTCTGAGCGTGAACTGACCGACACAGGAAAAAATCCTACTGGGGTCGTTGAGCGTGAAGCATTTATTTATTTCTTTATTTATTTATATAAAAAGATATCACTTTGTTATGAAACAAAATCTTTGACGCATTTTAAGATATGGTTTAAAAGCACACAATAAATTTAATACGTTAATTTTTAATCAGGACAATACGCTTCTGATATCAATGGAAACTAAATACATTTTCACAAAGGCTAAACTCAATTAAAAGTTAAAAATTAATTTCTTGATATCAAAGGTTCCTACTACGCTCTTGATTACGAGCGTCTTCTGGGGATGAAAGTTAATTCTTATAGATGTACTCTTAATGTTTACAAAGCCAAAACATGAGAGTTTAACAAATAACTCGTAAACTGGAAATAATTTATTGAATTCATGCTTAAACACGCTAATATTGTATCAATTAAGAAGTTAATTACATAAGGCATAGTGTACTCGTATCAACGGCTCTGATGTTATGTATCACAGCAAAATAATACTGTTTTCAAGCAGTATTGTGTTCCTGTTGGTTAGTGGCCAGAGCTCCTGGAGGGATTGGGGATTGGGTCGGCAACGCGCTTGCGATGCTTCTGGTGTTGCAGGTGTCTATAAACTACGGTAATCGCTTACCATCAGGTGAGCCGTACGCTTGTTTGCCGACCTAGTGACATAAAAAAAAATGTAGTAGCGTGTAAAGGCGCCTCAACGCCGGTGGTTTGCGGCTTCGATTCCCGCTCGGGTTGAATATTTGTATTTGCACAAATATTTCCTTTAAGTTTGGATGTGTGTGCTTGTGTGTTACTCGACCGTGCCTCGGAGAGCACGTAAAGCTATCGTTCTCGATTATTATCACAAATACCTGATAGCGATCGTTATTCATTGTAGAAATATATCTGCCAACATTGTTATTAAAGATAAAACCGTCCAATTGCAGGAAGCATCGTAAATTTAGTCGGAAGTGGTTTGAAATTTATGTCTGGAAACGGAAGCGGTGGTCTGAAGTGTGAAAAATCTTTGATTTATAACGAGAAAAATGATCGAGAAAATAAATAGTTTTGTAGAAAAAGTTATTAAGTTATAAGGTCAGTGAATTTATTTCCATATTTGACTTAGCTATTCTGGTTAGGCAACTTATTTGAATTTTTGTTTATGTTTAACTAGCTGACCCGGCGAACTTCGTATCGCCTAACAGTGACTTTTAAGTATTATCACAAATCTTTTGTATGGGAGTATAGAAAAGTGTTGTTTTTAGACGTTTTCAGGAAATTTAAATTTTTTTTTAAAGTTTTTCTCTCCGTAAGAACCATTCTCGTACTTCAAGGAATATTTAAAATAAAGAATTAGCGAAATCGGTCCAACCGTTCTCGAGTTTTGCGCTTAGCAACACATTCAGCGACTCATTTTTATATTATAGATAAGCAAGGATGAAACATTACTCTTAGAATCGGAAATATCCATCAATCAGAAGAGAAGCGAAAATAAATCACAATAAGAATAAATCGTGCGTGAATATGTATATACTTACATACTAGCAGTGCCTGCGACGTTGTCCGCGTTTCGAGTATTTACATGTTCAACGTGATTCTTTAAATTGGCATAACTCTTTTATTTATGAACCGATTGAAATGAAACAAACACTAAATGTTAAGTGAAGCTCGCCACAATATATAAGTCAACCACATCTAAATCGGGTAAGCCTTAGAGATTAGCGTATACAAACGCACAGATAAACAGACAAATAGACAAAAATTCTAACAATCATTGTTTTGGTTACTATTTGCGTTGATAAAAGTCCCAGTAATATTTTTTCTCATATATCTTCCATGTACAGACAGCGATCCGTTACATTTTTATTGTATGTATTGATCACTGACGGATTTCAATGAAAGCTTCGATTAATCGTGTATAATAAATGTCCCGTCTCTTAGCGAGTTTTAAATATAATATTATATACTGTCAGAGAATTTAATTATATAATAATTTTAGTGTAGCGTGAATTACTAATCTATTTTGATTGTTAAAAAGAAATGATCACGATTTAGCCTGTAATATCCCACTACTGGGCATAGATAGGCCTCTTTCTCCATCTAGAACAAGGATCGGTGCTTTATCCACCATGTTGCTTCATTGCGGGTTGGTGGAATGCCGGGATCGCGAAAACCAAATGTTATAATGAATGTGAAATATCTAAATAATCTTATTACATTGTTATTTCATCTTACAGTTTACCAAGCGAACGCAAAATTCTAACATAAAGGAAGAATTGTAAATAAATAGACATTATTAATAAGGATAGCCCTCGTAATGGAGAGATAGGTCATTGTAAAAATGTTTTTAAAACGAACTTAACTCAAACATCCATTAAAGCGATACTAACTCATAGATAAGCAGTAGAAACATGGGCAGAAAATTCCAATGTCGCAGAAGCACTCGAGCGTCCAATCGATTTGCGGGTAAGGTCGCAGTCTTGTGCACGTCTTTGATATAAAACTCAATATTTAAAGATGAAGTTGTTATTATGCCTTAAACCGATTTATTTAGTAAGCGCAATATGTACTTAAAACTTAGTACATAGGTATGTTTTCCTAGATGACTAGCTATACCCCTTACTATTTTTCGTTCAAATGACTTATAATTTGTTTAATTCCCAAAACAATTTGTGATTAATTGATTTAGCTAGTAACATCCTACTGTCAGATGTTCCGTCTTTATCATGTATGAGAAGTATCGAGCTTAATCCATCACGCTGCTGTACTGAAGGTCGGTGGATATATTCCCTATTATGTGTAAGGTATGTACGATAACAACCGGACCGGCAGTTTTACTTGTTCTCTTAGGCACGGTGTGGAATACCATACGGACACAGAGAGACGCCCAGACTGGAAACAAATATTTGTACCGTTGTTTAGGAGTCTAAGCGGTAAACGCATCAAAGCGGTCACAGCATTATTGGTAGCATTTAGGATATATGTATATACAATTTCTCAAAAATATGTTAGAGTAAAATGACACTTTCTATCATTACCTTTCAACTCACGCAACTATTCCAACTAGATAAAATAAATTTTTAATTGAATTAAAGATTATTTATAAGCTTATTAAGTCAAGGTAAGATAATGACTTTAATCAAATTAGTTTGTTTTTGAACGTCAATTTTGGATGGTAAATAATAGAAATTGTTTTAATAACTGAAACTAATATACTATAATAGCCTCAAATTGATCAATAATTCTGATTAAGGGTTAAGGTAAAAATCGCTTACGTTTTTAACAGACTTCCAAAAAAGGAGGAGGTTCTCAATTCGACTGTATTTTTTTTATGTATGTTACATCAGAACTTTTGTCCGTGTGGACCGATTTCGACAATTTTTTTTTTAATCGAAAGGTGGTGTGTGTCAATTGGTCCCATTTAAATTTATTTGAAATCTAACAACTACTTTTCGAGTTATATCTAATAATGCGTTTTTACTTGACGCTTTTTTCGTCGACCTACGTTGTATTATACCGCACAACTTTCTATTGGATGTACCGATTTTGATAATTCTTTTTTTGTTAGAAAGGAGATATCCCTAGTTTAGTACTATGATAAGGAAACCAGGATCTGATGATGGAATCCCAGAGAAATCGAGGGAAACTCTTGAAAATCCACGATAACTTTTTACTGGGTGTACCGATTTTGATAATTCTTTTTTTGTTGGAAAGAAGATATCCCTAGTTTAGTAACATGATAAGGAAACGAGGATCTGATGATGGGATCCCAGAAAAATCGAGGGAAATTCTTGAAAATCCACAATAACTTTTTACTGGGTGTACCGATTTTAATAATTTTTAATTTAATCGAAAGATGATGTTTGTCATGTGGTCACATATAAATTTTATTGAGGTCTGATAACTACTTTTTGAGTAATCTTTGATACCGCGTAGTTACTTGACTATTTTTTCGTCGATCTACGTTGTATTACTCGTCGATGTAATTGAAGTCGGTTTTTTTTTCGTTTGCGAGCAAACACAATTATGTTTTAAATTGTAAAAGGAAGTCCTTAAATATTGGTGTCAATCCGTGTTAGAGCAGTTATCATTTGAGTGGATAGGCTAAAGAAATATTTGGCGTGCTCTGTGCATCTGTGGTTTATTTTTTAATATAACCATATCGGTAAACAAGCGTAGGTAAGGTTCACCTGATGGTAAGCGATTACCGTAGCTTATAGACGTCTGTAACACCAGAAGCATAACAAGCGCTTTGCCGATCCTATCCCCAATTCCAGGGGGTCCGGAACACATCAATGTTTGAAAACAGTATTATTTAGCTGTGATCTTCTTTAAGGTACGGTACTCTGCTTCATATTTTTAGCAGGAAATTTTCTGCTGTACCCTATCTCAGTTAAAAAGTGGTTGGTATAAGAAGAGGTGTTAAGCTGATTATGAAGAAAAGAAACACAGTAAAGCTTGAAAAACTGTGTAATAAAGTTTGGGTTGTTTATGTTATTTTTTGAATTAAGTATTTTTTCTAATGCTTATGTCAAAAACTTGTAATCGTATCTTTTTTATTTACATATAAAAATGAAGATAGAAGAAAAGAAATAGAGTCCTCCCGTGACCATTGTTGCAGTAAAGCAGGGATTCCAAAACTTACTTTGTCTACTGCCCACTAAGAGAATAAATTATTTTATAGTGCCCCTTTGAGCAATTTTTTAATGAATATTAGTTGACGTTTACAAGTGGTAGTAGCGAGTCCTTATAGATTAAATGACAAATCACTCCCCAAGCCTCTACACAACGCCACCATTTTTTTTTCTAGGTCTCTTGGTAGTGCAGCGCCCACAAGGGGGCGTTATCGCCCACTTTGGGAAACACTGCTGTAAAGTATCCGAAACATCGGGCATCTATAAAACTTAATAAATTCGAAAAAGTTTCATTATAAGAAAGAAATAATTTGCAAAAGTATCGAAAAACAAAACAAACGCAAGCGTCCAGACAATAAAAAAATATTATGGTATTTAAACATTTATTTGTCATGAGTGGGGATCGAAGCTGCGACCGATAGCGTGCCCTTTATTAAAATGATAAATTAGAAACACTTAAAGCTAGCTTGTGTTGCATACCATACGTATATTGTAATATTTCTCTTAATTATACTTAGACTTATATTAGCGGTTTATGTGCGGAGGTACACATTTAACGCATTACCGAATCACCGCGGAAGCTATTGTGACGACGAAAATTAATTAATTTTACTAATTGATATTACCAGCAATTCAAATATTTTATATTTATGCATAATTATATTGAGTAAATACCAGATTTGTGATATAATTTAGCAATTACAGCTTGCAAATTTACGCGCAGTTTGTTTTGGTTAGGATACAAACTTATTTAAACGAAATTCATATATTTTTTTCTTATTTATTGTACTTTTGTTGTACGCATAAAATATGTTTAAACTTTAAGAATGAAACAATATTGATTATTTAGTTTTTTTTTTTTTAATTTAGTATTTAGTATTCAGTTTTTGTGCTGTGTGGCTACGGCACTAAAGAATTTAGCCACCCCCTCTCTTCCCGTGGGTGTCGTAAGAGGCGACTAAGGGATAACACAGTTCCGCTACCACCTTGGAACTTAAAAAGCCGACCGATGGCGGGATAACCATCCAACTGCTGGCTTTGAAATACACAGGCCGAAGACGGGCAGCAGCGTCTTCGGTGCGACAAAGCCAGTACTGCGGTCACCAACCCGCCTGCCCAGCGTGGTGACTATGGGCAAAACACATGAGTTCACGTTATTTTTGGTGTAAACTTGTGGAGGCCTATGTCCAGCAGTGGACGGTATAGGCTGTAATGATAATGATGATTCAGTTTTTAAATGTTTTAACACAAAAGTTACAGACAAGTTTAACAAACCATTATAAAATCTAACTAAATATATTAAAAAGAAAAACAAGTCTGGGCTTTACTATGGGATGTCAATGTTAAAAATAATACATGCTACTTCTATCCTAATGATTAATAGCTATTTTATTTAAACAGGCGTTTTTGAAAGTTTTTAAAATACAGTAAATTTTTATGTATTATGTTCTTTGTTATCGAATGTTATAAAAGCGTTGTTGAAAAATGTCAGATAAAAATAGAAGATAGACATTTCCTATATTTTAAAAAGATTTAGACAGAGCTTCTTGGGGATTGGGGATAGGGTTGGCAATGCGCTTGCGATGCTTCTGGTAGTGCAGGCGTTTATAAGCTACGGTAATCGCTTACTATCGGGTGAGCCATACGCTTGTTTGCCGACCTGTTATATTAAAAAAAACTTCTTTGTCTTATATTGTTATTCTTGAAAATAATGTTAATAATATCAGGTGACATACACATAAAATCGATTAGTAAAGGCAGTGATTGTGTTTTGCCAATCCATTTATTTGCATGAAAATTGCTGGTAAAATAGACAGGTTGGTTATTTGATTGGTATCATTAACATTTGTTTCTATGGAGAAGCCTGAAAAAGGTTTCAAGTTAGGAGTTGAAAGTGAGAGCCATCAAAAAGAAAAGCACTCATTTTTTTGCTGAAAAAGGGTTTTTGTATACGCATCGTAAAAAACTAAAAAGTGCAGCTACTTTACACTGATTAACTGGTACTATCACTGTTATAACAGTCATATACTATGTGATTAATTATTATCTTCACCACAATCAAATTTCCAGTAAATAAATTAAAATTAAATATTTGCACATTATATTTCAGATATAAAAAAATATATCTAAATAGTAAAAGTCTCAATCAATAAACTAACATTGTTAATTCCAATTTATTTCAAATTCTCGTTATCGTGAGCATCGGTGCGTTTACTGTCAGGTTAAAATGATTTGCGGAACAATACTTCCAACTCCACATATCCATGTTTTATTTTATTTATTATCGAATAAAATATTTAAAATAAAAATCAAAAATGAAAATTAAGGTTCATAGTACTGTCGCCGGTTTTTGAATAGTTCAAAACGCTGAAGATTGTTCAGCTTTACGTACAAAAATATGTCCGCAAACTGTTGTTATATCCCGAAATCTGGTGCAGTTTGATTGAGGAAGAGCTTTAGATATTTATAGAAGACGCCTAAATAACCCGCTGTTCTTAAAAAGTGCTGTTTCCCTGTCGTAAGTTAACCAGAGTGCAATAAAGTACACCTAAGCAAAAAAAAAATACAATTAAACGCGCTTTTATGCTTAATCAAAATCTTACCGAATTTTTTTATATTCAGGTATAACTTCAATTAACTTCAAAAATAACAATATTTTCTGGGAAATAAACACTACACACCTAGCTTCGAATAATTAAATTTTTACGTCACTTCTTGATCCCCAATTTCATTCTTGGACGAAATGGTGAAACGATAAAACACTCAACAATACTTGTTTAAAAATTGGCGGATCTTCATCCTTTTTGACAGCTATCAAGAATGGGATTTAAAAAAAATTATATTATCTGTAATGAAAAACCCGAATATTTAAACTTTTTACCATTCTTACTTAAAATAAGCAACGATGTTAGCAAACGTGCGTAAGTATTAAAAATAAAATAATATATTAAAAATAGACGATGTTATTTTTAAAACACACAAATTCACTTTAATTTTAATTTAAAAAATAAAATAACAAACAAACAATGTGTCATGTTATCTTAAATGAATGGAAAAAAATTCAAATAATATTCTGGTTGTAATGATAAAGATAGTGGAAAAACACTCTGTTATTTCCTATGATCAACAGATTTTTAGGGCGTAGTTTTGTTAAGCTAATTTTTAAAATTAAACTAATTTTCTTTCGGTCACTTAGAAAAATAACTTTGAGATTGTGGTCATAGCCGGCTGATGAGCTTGGTCTTGGCGGTTCGTTCCCAGCACGCGTCAATTATTTGTGTAGATCATAGAAATGTTAGTCGTGATCTAGGCGTTTGTTTGGTTGTATGTGTGTCATTTCGCGAAAATGGGACTTATTGGTTCTAGCACGATTATCTCTTTAAATCAGAAGTTTAATTCACTTGGTCTTATCTTTCAGTTACAAAAAATTCTTTAGATAAACACATTTACTAAGCACGATTTCAATTGTCTTTTAAAAACACAACTTTTAATCACTTTGTTGTAATTCGGTTATAATTCCTACTTCGGATAAATCATTAAGAAGAAGCCAAAGATTATGACTGTAAAGTACTCCATGTATTATATAGTTTCTGGTAAAATATAACGAACTTAATGTCTCCATTACCACCACAGCATTAACTAATTCAATGGTTCTTGTCCTTTGACAACGTTCTAGTTTCACGTCTATTGATCAGCGTCGAGTTGGGTCGGTCGCAATTAGTCCACGCCAACGGAACTCAATTTACGGTCTGCAAGAAGTCAACGAATATATGGCTGAAGACTTGAAGTGTCATATTTAATATGTTAATACGTAGGTAACATTTGAAGATAATTAATTATTTCTCGTGAAATTTTATCTGTACATAAAGTATGACTTTTGGAATGTGTATGTAGCAGATTAGTTGATAAGTGGACGATTTATATTCCATTTGATAAGGAAGTTTGTGTGAAATTTAATGCTTCTAATATACATGCAATCTACTATATTATGCATTTATTATACTTATAAACCTTCTTCTGGAATCATTCTATTTACTAAAGAAAACCGTATCAAAATCCGTTGCGTAGTTTTAAAAATCTAAGCATAGAGACAGCGGAAAACGACTTTGTTTTATACTATTGTAATAATGATAATACAGATGTTATCGGTCGCTGTTTGCACATGAAAGAAGTTTAGAAAAATGAATAATTTTATAAAAGCAATATATATATTAAGTGTCTATCTGTGAATTTGTTTCGGCATCACGTAAAATCTACTACACGACAGTGATTGTTAATTTCCTTATATTATTTATTAATACTATAACTTAATTTTTCCGTTATACGAACCTGCTACCGCAATCGCAATACCTAGTGGTATGATCGACGCGCCAACGCGTATTTTTATTAATCATTTAACTGCTGTAAATATTCAAGTTATGAATATTTAGAGGATTTATTTTTGCAACATTTCCGCCTATGAGAAAGTCAAGAACAGAAATGAATGAAATAATTTAAAAAGCTGTGAATACAAATTCATCACTTGGGTAAAACGACAGTTGCCGATTTCATTATAATACATCCAAAGAGGTCACTGCGATCTAAAGTCGGATTTCATTTTCAAACCAATTAAATTTAAATTGGACCTTTAACAAAAGTCAACGTTGAAATGCTTTGCATTAGCATTGTATTTTGGAAAAAAACGGGTTACCAGAATTATTGTTATTCAAAGTAAACTTTTCGATTCACCAACAGAAGAGTTATACCGTTCAAATTTAAAATTCACTCAACGATCTTTCATTTCTTTCTAGTGAGCGCATTTCCTGATTTCGGCGTTTGTGCTCGGAAGCAAATCGTATTGAATGGCTTTAAGGTTAATGTTGTTCTCGTCTTTCAATGTTATTCGATTGTCGTAATATTTTTTGACCTAATTATTATTGACAGTCATTTAAACATTATTTAAAAGGTTAGATTAGTTTTTTAATATTTATCTAGGCGTGGATGTTGATTTATGAAAAAAAAAATCGTTTAAATCTTTTATAAACTGCAGTGTAATTTTTTTGTAATATTTTTAAATAAAGAACAGCACTAACCTAACAATCAATTGAGGTGTCGAAGTTTAATATGCTTAACTATTATGAGCATAACTTGCTTGAGTTTATATAGTCTTCATATTAAACTTCGAACAATTGTAATTTCGATTATGACCTTTATACTACATATGTACGTATACTCGTATATGAAAATATCGATGATCCGAGATCTTAAGCCGATTTTGGCCATCCCTACCTACATATAAATAGTCAGGTAAAGATTAGGCAAACCGCTGATGTTAGCCTGATGGTAATCGAATAGAGTAAACTGCAGTCTCCTATTAAATAGATTCAGTAAAATAGGAATGAAATAAGGATGAATAAAGAACGGACTTGTATCGTACAATGTCACAAAGTGAGTCAGAGTACAAAAGAGAGCGAAGATTAATTAATCATCATGTGGCAATTAGAAGACTTGTGGTAGTTTGAGTTATTGTTAAGAATTTGATTCAAATGTTGATTGAGAAGATAACTATTGCTTTAATTTTGCTTACTTAATTCAACTTACCTGTCTTTCAATTAAAGTCAATTAAATGTTCAGTTCACAGAGTTATAAAATAAGTAAATTTCTGAAATAAAAGTAGCCTAAGTTACTCCTTACTATATCAGCTATCTGCCAGTGAAAGTCTTGTTAAAATCGGCTCAGTCGTCTCAGAGATTAGCCGGAGCAAACAGACAGACAGACAGACAAAAATTGTAAAAAAATGTTATTTTGGTATATGTTTATATACATTTAGTAAAAAGCGGTTATTTTAATATTACAAATAGACTCTCCAATTTTATTTATTTGTATAGATTTACTTTTCTGTTTTTTTTTTGGAAACTTGAGACGTTACGAAATAATATAAAATTACAATCTATATATATATTTTAGTAATGATATTTATTATGACCTTATCGAAGTTTATATTTATACGAAAATTTAATCAGAGTTCAACAGAGTTGATCTGATGGTATTGGTATTCGTTTCAATTATTACTAATATTACACCAAAATGATGATCATATTCATAGACGTCCTAATGTGTATAAACTGTATCATATACGTACAAATTAATGTTTTTGAATCTACTAGCTATTGGTTTTATGCGTGAGCTTTTTAAGATTCGATAGGACTTTCGAATTGTACTTCTACATCGTTCGTTCCTATTCTGTGTTTTTTATATTTTACGTTTTTTCAAACAACCGGAAGTGGTGAAGGTAGTAACTTCATCCTCTCTATTTTGAAGGCAGAGAGATCTCCATCTAATGATGGGGTATTTATTTGTATTTTCAACTCCAATTAATGGACAATTCCAGGGCATGATGCTATTTTAGCTGCAACTGATTTGTCATTGTGCTTTTAAAAATCGATTTTAATTCACAAATTTAAGAATAAATAGTAGTTAAATATCGGAATTAAAATATCAACACTTTTTTTATTTTATCTGTGCACATATAAACTGTTTGTGTTGCAACCTTACTGTAAAAATGATTCATAGATCTATAAAAATTGACACTACTAACCTTATCCTGTAATCATTTATATTTTAGTGAAAACTATTTTAAATAAAAAAAATATATATATCATTTCATACAGTTAAGGCTTGGGAACTAGGAGTAATTGGAGTAGCTAATGAAATTCTTGGTAGAACGCATGTATCATCTTAAGGGGACGTGATATATATTTTATGGAATATTTCAGTTATTTATATCCGAACTCGAGTCTAAAATAGAAGTGTAACAAAATTGCCCATAGAGCAGACACTTTGGTGGAAAGTAATTTTACATATTTATTTAAAAAAATGTGGTTTACGTGTTTGTTTCAATTTAGTAAACAACACGGGCTCAAAATGCCCGTACCTTTTGTTAAACATGCATTATAATTATATTAATACCACAGATGATTTATCAATAACTACAGCTGTGACTGCCTAGTAACCTGGGACGTGGTTCCACGCTGACGGTTTTTTTTATGAACCCTAATACATAGTTGTCGGCTGATGCCTGTTCTAATTTCACAACAAATTTGAGCTCATTTTCATTTTTTATATTATTAATTCTATTTCCTGTGTTTTGTTTGGATTTAAAAGTCGTTTTACAAATATATAAAAAAAATCAAAGTTGAAGTTGTAATAGTGAACGTCATGATTTGGTAATTTTGTTAAGTAATGAACTTAACTGTGGGAATCGTTAACTTTCTTCTATCTACATTTAAAGTAATAAAATGTATACAAATATGCAAGCATCTCCTTGATTTTCTTATTTAATTTTATAAGATTACGTAAATATATTCTCACACTATTAAATATTACACTAATTCTGTTCCAGTCTTTTAAAAACAGTGTCAGAAGTGCGAAGAACTTTATCTCTCGCGAGGCGCAACACCGAGGCCGAGTGCAGTGAGCAAAGTATTTCATATAACAAAGCCTTTTAGGTGCATTCTTTTAGTTCTTCATATTACATAAAGACATAACATTGTAATATGATTCTAAAATACTAACTGTGTTTAAGTGTTTGTATTCTTTGGTAGTAAAATGACTCTGAAGAGGATTGTAATGTTCTAAAACAATATATAAAATACACGAAAACATGAATTCCGATTGAGATTAATTATCTGTTCACTTTTCACATATTTCAAAATAAATCCTGTTTGGGGATGATGTGTGCAACATTAAATTTTTGTTTCAAAGTTTGAGTTAAATATAAAAGAATTGTTCTAAAGACCAATCCAAAGAATACTAATATTTAGCATTACGTTACGTACGCTCGTAAGGTAGCTTGCTGTTTACTTGACAATAATCCAGCAAATTGTTTCAAATTACTTACACTACAAACATTTGTTACGGAGCCCCGTATTTTAGCAACGTCCCCTTTTAGGTTGAATTCAAAGCTTAAACTTCTCTCTAATTTTTTATTTATGTAGTGTTTGTGTAAACTCATTCTATTTTGTTATAAAATGTTAGTGCCTTTTATTTTTAAAATTATTATTGTTACATTTACATCATTATTATTCGATTTTCATGATCTTGTGGGAGTTGACGGATAGTTTCAAATGAAAAAGATATATTTAAAGTTTTTTGTAAGTATTGATTATTATTACGAAATCGCCGGTTGCAATTATTATTAAATACCTATTTGTTAATAATTGCAACCACTCTGATGTAATGGTGCGTGTGTCGTATCGGGGATAACACACAGGTAGCGTTTGGGACGATAGATATTTGTGTTTACAAATATTTATTTCCGGCTTGGACGTCTATCCTCCAATTATGATTTTGTGTCTCCCCACCATGCTTCGGAGAGCATGTTAAGCGGTCGGTTCCGGTTGTTATCATAAATACGTGAGAGCAATCATTAGACATTATATGCCAGCCAACGCGCAGTGGAACAGCGTGGTTGATTAAGCTCCAATTCTTCTCATAACGAAGAAACAGTCCTATCAGCAGTGGAAGGCTACAGGCTGAATCGGAATTGGATCTATTTATTATAACTGTGAATAAAGACTTAATGTACCATGACGGGCACCAGACCTAGGACCAGAAACGAATATTTTATAAAATAAAAGAATTCACTCTGCAAGTATCGAACCTGCAATCGTGACCCGACAGACCGAACAGTAGGCTTAATGAAAATCTTACCACCGTGACGTTAGAACGATTATTTGGAAAGGTCGAGCCGAAAGTCCTTGACCTTATCCTTTGCTTCCTTGTATTCCTCTTGTCAGTACTTTGAAAACACCGCAAAAAAAATCTTAGCTATTTTCTCCTATTTATTTTGCTTATTTCTTTCAAATTTCATTTTCTTATTTATATGAAAATATATCAAACAATAAAATGTTTAACGTGAGATCAAGACTTTTTAAATTTCTTAAGTTCACTCACACAAATACAAATTGCAATAAGTAAAGAGATTTCTTTCAAAGGCGTCCAGAAAGGCAAAAAAAGCTATTTTAAAACAGTTCGCCGATGGCAATTTTTCAAAGCGATTTGTAACCGGGGCAAGCCGTGGGCAGGGTCTTATCACTCGCTCGGTATACTTCCTTGCGTTACAGTAACCTATTAATTTTGTTATCGGGGCTCGGGATTAAGGTTATGTGAATAATGTATTTGTTTACAATACATAGAACATATTACATACTTTTATATAACACTAGCTGCCCGGACAGACTTTGTTCTTTAAAAAGTTAATGGTAACATTTTTTTTTGTATTTTTTTTAGTATTAAAACCTTTAGTGGACCTTAAGGAACATACAATAAAATAAATTAGTCGAATTGGTCGAGCCATTCTCGAGTTATGCGCTTAGCAACATTCATTTTTATTTACATAGATTAATCTACCTCTCGGTCATACAGATAGGTTCCAATACTCAAGGCTAAGGTGTCATGTTGTCAAAATGTTACCTCCTTTGTTAAATACTTTTTTGTTCTAGTATTTACAGTCTGTTGAAATATTTGGACGTCGATGTCGAGAAGTAAAACTTTTTTACGCACAATTGACTTGGGGTGTAAGCTGGTGAACGCGTGACGAGAGCGTTACGAAAAGTGTGATCGGGCGAGGTGAATGGTGCAAGAGAGGGGCGAGCACACACTTTATTTATTTCTTTCCCTCATACCCAGCTACGTTCCTTTTCTTCTAAATAAAAAAAAAAATAATGGTATAAAATGGTACAAATCCAGTATACTCAATTATGAAGCCATTTTTAATATCTGTAAGAAAACTTTTCTTTGTAGGAATACCATTATAACTGTAAGTGATAAGAAAGTAATAGATTTATATTGAGGACACTAATAATGATTATTTGTTCATTATGGTGATTTAATTAATCGTGTAATTAGACGAGTTAGTAGAAACTATATGAATTTCCATTTATAGATACTAACAACAAATCAAACTTGCGTATATGTCCATATGTACCATAATTCGTCATCATGGGGCTAAAAACATCACAGGCATGGATCATTAACTAACTTGGGTTGGCCTCTGGGTTATATGTTAGGGATATAAATAGCATCGCTTTTATTCAAACTCCTTTTCTGTTAAAGCTGTACAAATTTGGAACTCTCTTCCACTCTCTATAAGACAAGCTCAATCTCTATCTTCTTTTAAAATATATCTAAAGGCGCATTTTTTGTCACTAAATACCTCATAAATATCATTAGCATCTCCATAATATATTATGTAGATGCTAATGATATTTATGGGAACGCTGCCAGTATCTTCGAAACTTTGTCTAAAGGGACTCCTTTTAATAATATTTTTAGTTATTATATTATGTATATATATATATATATATAATATAATAACTATATATATATACTAAAAAACCTTATATATATATATATATATATATATATATATATATATATATATATATATATACATATATTTATCTTGTTAAGATCTAATTTGATATTGATTTTCAATCAAGTATATTTTAAAGATCTCATGCTTTCAACTAAACATGTTTGGAAGATACTAATGTTAACATTATGTAGTATTTTGTTTAAGTAGTTTATATGTATATATGTATTTGTTTATGTGTATGTGTATGTTTATTATGTTTGTATGTATGTATGTTTACTCCTTTTAATATCATATTGCTTGTTAACTATATGCCAATTCTTTATCAACTGTTTGTACACTTTCATACCGCTTTTTTTTTCTACGCCATGTCCTATGTCCATAGGTTGTCTGGAAGAAATTGCTCTTAGCGATAAGATCGCCTTTGTACATCTTTCTTTGTATGTATCACTTTTTTTTGTAATGTGTCTTTGTGGGGTACAATAAAGAGTATTTATTATTATTATAGCAGCCGCCTGTGCTATATTTTTTCATTACTTTTCTATTATACCTTAAACCCGAGTAGTCGATTGGTTTATATAACAGTTTAAGATTTCTAAAAGATTACGTATGAAGAAAACATTATAGTCCTAATAAATAATTTATACAAAACTAGTCTAGATAGAAATAATATTATTGTTCTTTTTACTTATAAACCCAAAGACTTAAATTTGAGATAGTGTACTTATCGTGTAACAGAAATATTTTCTATCTTAAAGTTTTCTTTGCAACATGAAGTGAAGAGTAGTTAAGGGAAAGTTAAAGTTTCCTTGGCTTCGAGGCTTCCAAGGGCAGGTCAGTATCAAGTAGAGACTTCTCAAATATCAAGTTTTAAACTTCTTAGTAAAAACTAATAATGGGTTCGTGGTTTGTGTTATTTTCGTTTGAAACGAACAGTTAATACGGAAAGTTAATATGCTTCTTTCGTGAAAGAAAATCCTGCTTTAGAATTATATCACGAAAGCGATCATGTTTCAGCTTGTACCTTCCCACTGCTGGACACTGGCCGCGTTTTCCATGTAGGAGAAGGATTTTATGGCAACGTAAACTTAGAGAGTTGAGTGAAACTTCCAGTATCAATCTGTCATAGGCTCTTTAGAGATTTTGAAAAAAAATCTTTATTTTTATGTTTGATTCCCGGATATAATAACTTTAGATAGGTACAAGGTTGAGATATATTTTTAGTTTTATATTAACGACATAACTATATAGCAACTTAATGCTTGTGTTATGGGTAGCAGCCACCTGGTATAGCTATATATATATTTTTATTTATTCATAAGGATCTTTAAAAAAACTATATCCTTAGTACTTATATAGTAGTTTAAAGTTTATAGTTTTATACATAAATTTTATTCAACTAAGTAATTGTGTTTGCACGTAAACGAAAAAAATCAACTTCAATTACGTCGACAAGTAATACAACGTAAGTAGACGAACAAAATTAACAAACACACTAGTCGCCACTACGATTTTTGAAGGTTAACCTCGAGTTCTCAGGATGCCATCATCAGATCCTAGTCTCCTCAAAGTACCACCCTTGGGATATCTACTTTCCAACAAAAAAAGGATCATTAAAATCGGTGCCACAAACAACGAAGCTATCCGCGAACATACATAAAAAAAGTTTTTTTTTGTAGTGGGTTAAAAATATGTTTTGTTAATTTGCATTTTTTTGTTTATATAGATGAATTTAGCTTCAGTAACATAAATAATGTTGCTGCAAAAATTGGAAACAAGAAAATAATTGATTATTTTTTTTAATATTCATACCATATAAATCAAATATTTTCAGGCCCAAACCAAATTCAATTATCTATAGAACTTAACATTCACAAGAAGCTTCCCATTTTCGAAAGCCTTTTCTTATAAGCCACGAATACTTAGGCAACAATGTATTATAGAAATTACGAATAACAGCTCACCTATACATATTGTTTAAAACAATAGATTTAGGCGGAGCTAAATGAAGGTCACAGATAAGTCTCCATAAAATTTAATATTAGTCGACTTACTGCTTATAATATTCAAGTTTTGTGGCTTCTTGGCGCAGAATAATTTTATGGACATTTTTGGACACGAGAACTCTGATTAAAAATCTCATTACATAAATGTAAGATGAGAAGATCTAATCTGCAAACACAATGAGTACCTAAACCTTTCTTCTTCTGTTAAAGAATTTGGAAATAAATCTACTAAGCTTATCATACATATAGCAAATTATCTTTTTACTTATTATACTCTGTGAAACGAATATTCGCTTCCATAGTGCTGATGAGGTGAATCACGAGATGAATTTTTTTTATACAACTAGGTCGGCACAAGCATACAGCTTACTTGATGGTAAGCGACTACCGTATATAGACACTATCACAAGAATCGCAAGCGCCGACCCTACTGCCAATCCTCCAAAGGAACTTGGTCACCCTACTCACCACAGGAACACAACATTGCTTGAAGAGAGTCGCGTTGTTTAGCTGTGATCTTCTGTAAGGTCGAGGTACTTTCCCAGTCGGGTTGCTCTAGGTTTCGAGCAGAATTATCTGCCATGCCCTACCTTAGTAAAAATCAGTTAATCTCAGCAAGTTATATTCTCCTTAAGGTGTTAAAGAATTTTGGTTTACATACGCGCTAACAATTCTCAAGTGCTACACATTGAAACAGGCTTTGATTTCAAATAATACATTAGTTCAAAGATATCAAAGGATATTAAGATTAAGTTTTGACGCAGCACTAAAACATGGTTCTAGAGAATGTTTATTGTATGTTTACTACTAGCACAACACTGTGCACACATCTGTAATACAATGATACTTTGATCTTCTAGCAAAACGTTAAGTGAGTATTTATTCTTTCAAAGGTCTGACTCTAGTAATGTTATGACTCTAGTAACGATACAGGATACTAGCGATAAGAATAGTAAGAAATTAAATAGCATTATGAAACCACTACATATGAGGGTGATATTTTTAGTCAGGTTCAGTTCAGACCTTCAACTGAGGTCACCGTAGAAAAATCTGATTTTTAGTTACCTGACTGAGAAAGTATCTTAATCTTACCCAAGACCACTTAATAATATTGTTTTCAAGTAGTGTTCTGTTCAAAATAAATAAATAAATAAATATCATATAGCATACACACACGCTCGGCTGTTCCTATGGTAAGCAACTTAATGCTTGTGTTACATGTAACAGCCGACTGTTATAACTATTTTTTTTTTGATAAACATACATAGAAACAATACATATAAATATAAATATAAATATTTGTATTTAATTGCTTTAAGAAACGTTAAATGTAGCTGTGGATTTTTGTGCAAATAAATAAATAAATAAATTATATTACACCCAGATTCAGACAGGAATCGAACCTGCAACCCGAGATTAGAAAGCAGGGCCATTACAAACTGCGCCAACGGGCTAGTTCATGTGGTGAGTAAGTTAAGGGGGTTAAGGTTAGAATGCGCTTGCAATCCAGTTACAGAATTCGCTAACCATCAGACAGACCCTTTGATTGTTTGCCACTTTTTTGGTATAAAAAATAGTTTAGTGCAAATGATATTGGAATATGTATAAATGATGATCGATATCGATTTGTTTTGACTACAAGACGCTTGAATGACTTTGTATGTACAATTGATATTGGTGTTTTCATAAGAAGAAATTGAAGGTTTGTTTGTATGCCAGATGGCCGCCAGCCAAATTCTCATATTGATTGCATAGCTACCAAACTGCCCTTAATTTTATCGAATACATACAAATAGAAGAATTGTTACGGTACGTGAATACAGACGGCAAATAGTTAGAATTTTTCGATTTGATTGAATTTTTTGCTCTATTTTTTAAGTCATCAATTCACAATTGAGTTTTACTTTCAATTTAGATTTGATTATCGACAATGATTCGGGTTTTGTTGTTATTGTTCAGTATTCTATGTTCAGTGTACTTAGGCATATTTATTGTTTAAATAAAAAAATATTGTAGTCGTTTTAATTATGAAACTTTTTTGTATGTGGTAGGTAAGTAAAATATTGACAATTTAAAATATGTACTTGTCTGAAAAATTATAACATCAGTGGACTGTCGAACGTTATCACAGCACTAAATTTATTGAGTTCCATCACATGGAATAAAATCTACATTTAAATGGCCTATTTCTATATCATGTTTAATAAAAAAAAAACAAGAAATGCAAACAAGATTAAAAAAATATATAATGTTAAATGTAACAGTGGCTTTTACGTAGGTACATTAAATTACCCAATTCGAATTTTATAATGGGACATTTATGTCTTATCTGACGGGAATTGCACATTGCTAGCGCGATTTTATGCTTTTAATGTTAGGTTAGCCAGCCAGATTGCTCACAATTTACTCAATACATCTTTGTTATAGGCCAGTGCAAAACAATTTAGTAGATAAATTTTGTACAAAAGCTAATATTGGTAGTATTGAAACATTAAAATGTATAACAACTGATATGCAACGGATTAGATCGCACAATTCGTCTTTTTTCAGTAAATAAACGTCTCACACTCGACTGCCCCTACCAGGTTTCACTGCTATGCCGGTACACACAACATACAAGCACAAGCGCTCATATCACGACAAACATCGACGGTCGACGCAAATGCACGAATGGAATGGTTCAGTGATCGTGAACAGTAAGAAACGCCTGTCCGTCTGGATATTATTACTAACATCCATCAATTCTCACACACTTCTATATTAGCATTGTTTCGTAAGTGAAACAAGATTTTTGTTTTTTGAAAGTTTAGTTATTAATTCATAACTTAAGGTAAAACTAATACTCACTATTATGACATTCATATATTAATTAATATAGATAGGCTTTTATAGTTTCAATTAATATCTTTATATATCTATTTCTTGTGTGCGGGTGTATGTCGCTGAACTCCTCCTAGACGGCTGGACGGATTTTGATGAAATTTGTTGTGTGAGTTCAAGGGGATTCGAGGAATGGTTTAGATTCACAATTTGGCCCACTGGGAAATGTTTATTTAACTAATTTTTCATTTATAAGTAGTTGTTAATTTTGGAATGTTTTACATTGGATCCGGTAGACTGCGCAACCATCGCAGAATCAAATATTAAATATTATTCTATTTTAATTTCAGTTTGTCCCGACAGTTGGTGCTGCGATCAAATTGAGAAAAATATTTAAAATTTTGTATTATGGCAAAACAACGTTTGCGGGGTCAGCTAGTATTATTTATTATTATATGTTACAAATGTTTCCTCTATAGACGAAAAAAATCACTATCAGTGATAAGACCGCCTTTGCACTTTATTCAGTATGTTTTTTCTCTCTCTTATTTTTAATGTTCTTGTAAGTTTGCAATAAAGCATAAATAAATAAATAAATGAATAATATTCCTAGACAAACATGACGAAATGTGTTTGTCGAGCTTAAGGCTCAATGTCAACTTATTTCACTCCTGTCCGTCAAGTGACCAAAATTACAATCTCACACTTAAGTAACAAAATCGTCGATATCAAAATTAAGACGTAAGTTTTATGCCATCGTATCTTGGTTAAAGATAAGTATATTTATTAAAGAATATTAGAGAAATATACTTGGATGTTTGTCAAAAGAAATCAACTTTAAAAGCATTTCTTGAAGAGATTTACCTCAGAGCACCTAAGAAAAATAATTGCACACAGAAAAAGTGCTTATTTATATAATAGAAATAGGTGAAACACGACTTTTACAAATAAAAATGTGAAGGTTTCTTCGAAGTATGTTATTTATCCACGTATCATAACGTAACATATATTTTATGTTTGAGATTATTATTATATTTTTCAGCAATCATATAATGATGGGCCAAATAATTCCGTATAGTTTGAAATTCTCTGTCAATCCGCAGAAGAGCAGAGTGACTAACGTACTAGTAACTAAGGCCTAATCTATATCCGCAATAGAAGTTGTAGCCTTTGTTACAATGAGAACAAAACAGAATTTATAAATGGCGAATACAAACGAGAGGCACTAAATTAAACCACATAACACAATCACGTTTCATTTTCAGAAAGAGAGACAGAGTCAAATAGTTTAGTAGCAGTAGGCGCAAAATTGATTTTTAGTTTGGCATAAATAAAATACCCGATTGAAATATAAAACCTTATTGCAAATAGTATGTAGTTTAATTTAGTGTATTTTGCTTGTATCCGTCTATATATCTACTCCATTAAATATACCTAAAATATTTATAGCTAATTATAGCATTGCATGTATCATGCGCTCTCTGACGTAAAATTTTACCGTTTTGCAGTTGTGGCAACTTCGATCACAATCATATGAAGCGTGAAAATTTAAAAAGTAAAAAGTTTAAAATTCAATACAACCTTTTACGAGAACATTAAAACAAGCTACTTTAAAGTTCTGCTATTACAAAGTTTCGTTAAAATTTTACTAATTAAATTTTTCGTAACTTCTGACTTTTTAAGTGTAATACAGTAATTTTAAACGCCCTTTTAGTTAAGTAACGAGAGACTTTACTCTGCGAAAATAAGCTGCAGCGATTTTTCGATTTATTTTAAACTGGATTTATATGAAAAAAAAAAATGAGTTTCGACAATTCCATTTTTTACAGAGCACTACACGGGCCTTCTGTTTTCAGTTCAAATTTTTGTATTTCGTTCATCGTACTGTTCAATTTTAGGCTTACTTTTTGAGAAACTACTACTTAGATCGTAGACCTTTATTTAGACTATAGCGTCGGTAAATCGAACGTAAATGCCAAATACGATCAAAATTGGCATCATAAAAATGTTTCACAACAGTATAAACAGCTTTAGGGCGATTACAACTAACAATTTTGTCACTATAATTGGATGTTCAGAAGGATTGTCATGGTGATGTTACCGCATAAGTATTTTTACATCTTAATCATTCGAATATAAGGCTTAGAATCTCTATATAAATCTTAATGTATATGCACGGAATTTAATTTCAGAATGGAATTGAAAATTTTATTTGGATGTTTACAATGAAAATGAACATGGATCAAAGAATAATCTCTTTGAAATTTTTAAGTAGCATTGATTTTATTAAAAAAAAATATTTTGATATATTTTTTATATTGTGACGAATTCTTTGGTGCAGCAAAAGCTGTTTTCTTCCTCGCTTGATCATATTATATTTGTCGTTATTGTCATTATATTTGTCGTTATTGTCATCATACTAAAGTCTGTAAATGTCGCCATAAATGAATATCTCATTGTCAATGAGTATTATATGAAAGGGCTCAGGACTGACCGGATATGTTGATCTTGTTCTCATCGTAGTAGTCGAGGATGTGGTCGTCCTCCTCCTCCAAGGCGACGGGCTCGTGCGCGTCGCGGCGGTGGGTCGCGTTGGGCGCGGCGCTCACCACCAGCGCGCACAGCACCAGCGCGACCACCTCCATGCCGACATCACCGCGCCGCCACGGCTATGGGTGCGCTGTATGAAGTAACGGTCATCTGTAGTTTATTGTTCTATAATACATCTATACTTATATTATAAAGATGAATTGTTTGTTTATTAGAATGTGTCAGTCTCAGGAACTACTGTTTCGAAATGAAAAATCGTGAAAAAATATTTTTATGTTCAATCAAAATCAAAATCACAAACAGCGTTATTCAAATAGGCTCCAAGAGCACTTTCGAATCGTCATTTTACAAATTAAAACTTTAAAAATCAATTTTTATATTTGTAGAAGTAAAGCTACCACCGATTCGGAATGTAGATTCTGCAGAGAAGAATCGGCAAGAAACTCCGCAGTTACTCTTTTGAAAAATAATATATAAACTGTGTTTTAGTACAAAATTAGTAACATGTTGCATAAAATAGTC
This sequence comes from Melitaea cinxia, assembly GCF_905220565.1. Classification (NCBI taxonomy): domain Eukaryota; kingdom Metazoa; phylum Arthropoda; class Insecta; order Lepidoptera; family Nymphalidae; genus Melitaea; species Melitaea cinxia. Next base: position 1,641,486 of record NC_059400.1, read on the forward strand.
TACATACCGAGAAGGCTATAATTTAAAAACCGAGCGACACAGCCTAGTGATACTAATAACTGTATTTGTTCATAAACAAAAAAACGACTTGAATTTATATCGACAAGTAAAAAAAAATTCTACATCATAAATATAGTTGAAGTCAATTAAGGACGCATTTTTAGATATAACTCAGAAGCTACATGTCAGATAAAAAGTTGTCAAAAAAATTCTCATTGTAGAGCAAAGTCTACGTTTAAGAGTATTTATTACGCTGTTTTAGGGTGGATCAAAGATTATTATTTATTATTATTTGAACTTCACCGTACACTACAACTATATTTTACACATTTAAACATATTTTAATATAGTAAGATTGTGAAGTACAATGAGCGAACTAATGGTTATTTAGCCATGTCTTCCAGATAATTCAAGTAAAGGAACGTTTTAAAGTTTCACCAGTTTTAATTTGAGCAATATATGCATTGCTGAGATAAGTAAATAAAATCCTCGTACTCAATAGACTTAACTGGGATTTTTTCATGTGTCGGGGGTCCAGTAACACGCGATATGCAAACACAATTACCCAGACCACAACAAGCGTACGTGGCCTATACAAATATATGCCGTCATGTGTCGCCAACCGTCAGCGTAACAGCCATAAATGGTACAGTTGCCTTACTTAATGCATTGTTAGTAAAGTGTACATTGTTAGTAAAGTAGTATTTTGTCGTTGCACGAAATGAAAGATGGTAAAAATTTGTAATCTACGTTACAACTTCACTGACCAGATGCTGTACTTACAATTTTGCAATTACACATATTGACTTTCATCATCTTTCCGATAGAAAACCCAGCGTTTTTTTGATAAAAAAAATGTTCAGAAATATACCAGGTTTATTATAAGATAAAGGTACTTCAATAGTAAAAAGCCTTACTGATAAATTATTCATGCGAAAACATTTATGAGAATGATAAACTTGATTTGTGATCGAAGAGTAGCAGAAAGCTTGTAAGAATGTCAAGGATCGTTTTCTTGGTAGAAACTTGCTAACGTCATGAATAGCATTGTACTCTAAACAGGTAGAATGATATAAACTGGCACGCAAGGTCAATACAGCCGAACCATATGCACGATAAAACCTAGAGTAAAATGCATGGCTTTATAACGAATGAAAAAAATCGACTTCAAGTTATTATATTGCCAACTTTTACAACGTACATAAGTATTAAAAGAGTAGTCAATTAAATACACATTATTAGGGATAATTCAAAAAAAATTCGTTAGATCCCTATCAAATTTATATGAGAACACAGGGCAAGCACTAAATTCCGATTAAAAATAGACTCATCAAAATGGTTACACCTAGTAAAAAGTAACGAGGGAAGGATAAAGCTACACAGACGCCCGCAACACCAGAAGCATCGCAAGCGGCTTGGCGAGCCTACCTCCAACCCCCCAAGAACTTTGGTCATCTTACTCACCACATGAACACAACACTGCTTGAAAGCAATATTAATTCAGCTGTGATCTTCTCATGTCAATCAAAATTCGAATTCGTTCAATGTCGAAGTACTTCCCCAGTCGGGCTACTCAAGATTTTGAGCATGAAATATCCTGCCATGTCTGACCTCAAAAGTAATAAATAAATAAAAAATATTACATTTTTTTCAGTTAGTTTTTCGAAGTTTATTTTCGTAAAAAAGTACGTAATACCTACAACTTGTTGAATATAATGTCAACACATAATTAACTCAATAACGGCTCAAGGCCTATATAAAGTAGTAATAATACAACCGTTTCACTTAATTAATTTTATACGTTGGCATGTAATTTCACCTAAATAAGTGTATATAAAATTAACGAATCGCCGATACATACGCACGCTTCCTATGACCGAATTGGACGTTTCTTTTAATGTTTTATTTATTGTCAAGACGTGGTTTGTATATTAAGGACAATTTTCAAAATTAATCATATTTACGACAAAAAAATATTGTACTATATATATATAAAGTTAGATGGATGAGCAACTTTGACATTTAGAAATGAAGAGAGTGTCCTGTAGAGGGTTAGGGGTCGGCAACGCACTTGCGATGCTTCTGGCGTAGCAGGTGTCTATAGACTACAACAACCACTTACTAAAAAAAATTGAAAAAAAAAAAACTAGAGATTATCCATTAAACAATTAAATACACATTAATATCCGGCTTTGTATATGTGACATACTATCTCCACTCATGTTAAAAGCTATAGAAAATCCTTCCATCGTCTGGATTTCTATTTAATTTGCAAAATTGTTTTTCTTTCTTTATTCTTTTTGGAGACTAAAAGGAATTAAAACCGCCTTTGATGCGCACGTCTTGGCTAAAGGTGTTCTTTTAAAGCAGTAGAATGGTTGTAATCCATCGGAAGAGTGCAGACTCTACGCGAGTATTCTGTTCCTACGGTAAGCAACTTAATGCTTATGTCATATGTAACACCTGACTGATATAGCTACATATTTTTTGGTAAATATATAATGCGTATATAGAAAAATTTATATATAAATAAATAAATACAAATATCACACCCCCTGGAGTAGAAAACAGGAGCACTAGAACCTGCCAACGCGAAACAGACAAGGCAAAACACGTTTATTATTATTAAGGTAATTAATATTTTAAATTACAAAATCATTTTTGCGTGATTTACGACTAGATTAAAGAGGATTTTATTAATATAGCTAAAAATAATAAACGTCGAATGATGTTATGATGAATGAACGACAAGAGTGCTCTATTGTTGAAACATTTTCATTCACTGCTACAATTATGCCGAATAATATTTCTTTACCTGAAACGGATTGTAGGTAAAAATTTCATTCACAATATGAAGGCTGTTATATTTCGGACTCTTTGTCTGTCTTCGGCATTGGTTCTTAAATAGATTGATTGTTAAGATATTTTTTGAGTTGTCTTAATTGGAATGTTTTATTTATCTATTTTTATGTTGTTTCGTAGCCATCTTGAAAAATATGGTATCTCGAAGAGATATGTATGTTACATTGCTGGGAAAGTGACTATCTTGATAAAGTAGGACAGATTTGAAGCGTTACCCATCACACTTTCTTATTTTCGGATTTGAGTTATACAAATGTCTCTAAATTTCTTTCTAGGTATCTTAATATTATATTTTAATTCAAAGGCAAAAATGTGATGAATATTTGAGCAAATCTAAATTGTGACTTGAAATTTGAGACTTTATAAATGAGATTCCAGTATTTTATTTATTTATTTTACTATGCAGTTAAATTCTTAAATCGATATTTTGGTAGGCGAATACGGCTGCCTAATTTCAAAACACAGTAAGGGACAAAAATTATTTTTTTATAATTATAATCAATCATATTCACACGACTCCACTGGAACGAAAAATGCAAAAAAATCGATTGCGAAAAATACTGTGTTTTGAATTGGGTAGCCGAATATCCTAACCTTGTTAATATAACAATTTATAGGCTTTGTATATTATGTAATGTATTGGCCACAAATCTGTCAGCGACAGATAAACGAACAAATAGGTTGAGTAATACTGAAAGGCCTTCGTAGTTTCGACCTTGCCTACGCGTAACATCTACGCACAATTTTGTACATAAAAACGTAATACTAGCCACGTAAATGATAAGTTATAATGAATGTTTTGATGGCTTCTTTTTGGTTTATTTGTTCATTTATATATTATTAATAATAAGCCAACAAGGCAGACACTAATAGAATCACAACAATTAACACCAGGGTACAAACAAACAGGGTACCTACAAATTAGTTGAGAGTATTCCGTTACAAAAACACATAAAATTAATATAACAGAATTTAAAACAGTTCAGTAAAATAAAAATTAATATTACATAATTAATTTTAATTAGATTATAAATTAAAATAATAAAATACAACCAGAATTAAATCAATGAAAATAAAACTATTACAATATGTTTCGCGAACTTTAGAGAAAAAAAAAAATTGAAAACTAAATCTCGCCGTTACTCTTTCAGCTGTCATTTTAATAAACATCCGTCCTCTAAGCTGTTTTCGTAACAAATCTTTATACCATGTTTTTTTTTTCATAAATTAATTTCGACAGTAAAAGCCCTCGATACTACTAATTAAAGGTTTATGCCCATAGAAGGGGAAAAAATGAATGAAATAGAATATTTACTCGCATTTTAAAGTCGCTTCAAAGTAATTAAAAAGTTTAAAGCATAATCGCGTGTTATATTCCCGTTTGTAGGAAATATGTTGGTTTAATATATAAAAATACAAGAAGGGTCGTTGAAGTTGATTCTGTACTTTTTAAATGTCGCTCACGCTATATTCATGTTTGATTAATTTAATTATTATTTATAAATTTTAATCGTTTACGTTAATCTTTATAGTAAACAACAATTATTTGTGACTGTAAAATTTGTAATGCTTGTTAACAAAAGCAATTGCAATTTTTTTTTGTCTTTCTGTAACTTCGTGGTCACTCTGATTAATTTTAGTTCTTTGTCAGTTTAGTTTGACTAACTTATTATATGATTCGAATGTTGATTGTATTTAAAAAACATCATTACAGCCTATACAGTCCACTGCTGGACATAGGCCTCCACAAGTTTACGTCAAAAATAACGTGAACTCATGTGTGTTGCCCATAGTCACCACGCTGGGCAGGCGGGTTGGTGACCGCAGGGCTGGCTTTGTCGCACCGAAAACGCTGCTGCCCGTCTTCGGCCTGTGTATTTTAAAGCCAGCAGTTGGATGGTTATCCCGCCACCAGTCGGCTTTTTAAGTTCCATGGTGGTAGGGGAATTGTGTTATACCTTAGTCGCCTCTTACGACACCCGCGGGAAGAGAGGGAGTGTCTATATTCTCTAGTACCGTAGCCACACAGTACAATATATATTCTTCTTCAATATATATTATTCTTCACAAGTATTTACAAATACTCAGTGTACATCTCTAAAATTTAATTTCTTACTTTAAAAAAAAGTATTTTATTTTTTATTACCGCTAAACTATTGAATAAAAAAAAATCTTTTCTTTAATTGATTTACTGAAGTCTAATATAATTATTATTTGAAAAATAAAATCTGTATATTTTAACTTATGATTGTTTCTTTGTTGTTTCAATAATCGGAAGTTTTCTGAAAATTTCCAAATTCTGCGCAATTCTCCTTACTTTTCATTTCATAAGAATCTTGAGCAACTCTTAGTTAACTTTAGAATATTATTTCTGGAGACTTAGTAACACATTTATAAATTCATTTTTATTTATAAAGATTTAGTACTCTGTACGTTTCAGGTATTTAGTAGTAAGTCAGAGCCGCGCAGTGAATGGGAAATTAAGTCTCGCTAGCAAAACAAGTGCAACCACTCAAACAGTAATTATACGTACGCGGTGTTTCAGCGGGGCCAGCGTGGTAATTTAATTATAAAAAGTGCGATTAAATATGGGTTCTATTTCAAGAATTTTTAAGGTCGTTTATTGAAACAGCGAAAAGTACTGCAGCGGGTCGAGTGTGACGCATTGCATCAGACTTATTGCTAAGATTTTGAATGTCGATTTATGTATGAATGAAAAAAATTAACTGCACCAAGAAAATAAAGCTAAAAGATATATTAATAGAGAGAAAATCTGGTACTATTAATTGTTTCTATATAATTTTTATTAATCATTATATAGAGGCAGTTAATCAAATATAAACTATTTTTATTTTTTATTTTTGTAAGATGTTTTTTATCTTAGTATTACCAGTATAGCACGGGTATCAAACTCAATTTTGCAGAGGGTCATATAAAATTTTTAATAATTTAGAATGTATAGGCTGGCCAGATTCAAATAAAAAAATGTACTGAATTATTATAACTATAATTATAACTGAGGATCCGTAGACGAATCGAGTGAAGTCATGAATCTTCTTTCTGTCACACATTACGATCGCGGGCCGTATCTTTGACATCCCTGCAGTATAGTATTAATTTACTCATAAATTACCATTCATTCATGTGTTTGTATAGTTCTATCTGTGCTTTTTGTTCTATATTTTGTATGTTTCGCTATTCATCACTACAAACACATACTTAGAACTTACAAAGGAAATCTGCATATCTTCGAAATAATTCAGAGACATTTCCGTAAATATCTAGACCAGCTTCCTAGTTTAAGATTGAAATCCTTTTCGCTTATCAACAATAACTTTGCCACTTACGGACCATAATATTACCTACAACGTTAATTAATTTTAGTATTTGATTTCCCTAGAGATTATACCCGCGTTGACATTTATGGCTACCGTTCCGCCGTAATGAGTCATAACTTGATATTGTATAGCCTACGCCAATTCTGTATAATGCAGTATTATAATAGTCAAATAAACACTAAAATCAGTTAATCTATATTAATGTTATAAAGAGGAATGATCTGATTGTTTGTTTTTGTTTGTTTGCTTTGAATAGGCTCCGAAGCTCATGAGGCGATTTGAAAAATCGTTTCACTGTTGGGAAGCTACACTATCCACAGGTGACATAGATTATATTATATTTTCAAAAACATTTGGTGAAAAAAAATCGAAATTTTCGTTACATACTCATGCGAAGCCGGGGCGGGATGCTAGTAATTTAAAAAAAATTCTATTCCGAATAATATCTACTTAACACTTTATAACTTTACTACAAATTGAAATATTATGTTATATGTTGAAGTTCTCAAAAACAAATCGAAACAGTACATCTATATATATATATATATATATATATATATATATATATATATAAATGAATGTTCGTCTGTACATACAGATTACCTTTATAGAATCGTAAACTATCCATTTGATCATGTCATGATCTTCAGCAAAGTGTTGTGCATGAGCCTACAAAGGTTTTTGAGTTGGTACGATAAAAAAACCGTAGCAACGCGCGCAGGGTACAGCTAGAATTAAATAAAACAATACAAGTATAACAAACTATCGACACGATTTAAAAACATATTAATGTTTTTGTATCAAAAATAAAATTGTGCTAGCATACATCCACCTCAAACTGGTCAATATTGAAGCAGTAAGCCATACTTCGCCCCCTTACTTATATTAAAGTATTTATTAAATGCTTCAACTTGTATCATCCCACTGCTGGACATAGGCCTCTTTCTCCATTTTGGAGAATTGGAGCTTAATCCACCACACTTTAATTAATATATATCTGCTTTAAGCCAGCTGGCCCCTCAGTTTCTACTAACCCTCACACGTTAGCCTTAAATATTAGATTAATATCACTTATTTATTTATGAGTATCTATTTACATATTATAATTGTATGTATGTATCAATCATGTTGTACCTAATTACCTACTTGACGCAAGCTGCGTTTATCTGCAAAAATTGTGCAATATGACCGTATATATTATTTTTATTAAAACATAGTTTGTAACCAACCCGCTTGTTTATCTGAGAGGTTTATTAGCCATAAAACATTACGACCCTTAGAACTGGACTAGTTTACATAAACGCAACTAAAATCAAGGGTTTTATCTTCTCAAATAGACTTTGATTTCAGTCGTATATAATCAAAGGCGGCTATCTACACTTTAACTAATTTTTGGTAAACTAAAAAAAATGATTTCTCCAAAACTGTGTGACCGATGAATAATGTATAAACTATAATTATATCTATGGTTATTTTTCTTACATGTTAACACGCAGATAATGTGATGGAGTTCAAAAATAAGCTACTATTCATGTTTTTTAATTGAAAATAGCCGTATTTGATACTAACCTACTACGACTACAAAACTCAACGCCTTGTACTGAAATCACCGTTAAACTAACTGTCGAATACGCGTCTGTGATTGGCTGCGACATTATGATAGCCATTTTTGAAAATCACATCCGAAAGATGGCCGTATTTGTTTCTGTAACGTAAGTTTGGATACGATTTACAAGTTAAATAACCGTCTCTGATCATCAACGAATAATGAAACGTTTTTGATTCAAACTTTGCTATGTTGCCACATAAATAACTTAATTTTGCCAATAATGGTAGATAGCCGCCTTTGATTCTATACGACTCATTTTTGAAATAAAAATTAAATTTAATTAAACGTGGATGTTATCGGTACGATCGATCGTGGATTAGCGGAAATTGTAATTGCATCTGTAATCTGACTGATCGATTCTAGAATCTTAATTGGCGTACTGATTCGATTAACAATGGATGTATTAGAGGCATAATTATTATTATAATGACTAAATATGTTTGCGTTGGTTTATTTAGTTCACACTTTAATACTTTAATACACACACACACACACACACACGAACACACACACACACACACACACAGACACACACGCACACACATACACGCACACACACACACACGCACACATATATATCCAACATTTTTTATGGAATATATCGTTTAATTCTAATTCTTTCTGTTAATAAAAACCTTAAAAGTATTTTAAAATTAGATTTATAAGTCACATAAATCAAAAATTTGCAAATGTTTCAAGAAGCAAGGGGTTTAATAATCAGATTCTTTTGTGAAATGAAGTATTTAACATTTGCCCTCTTTGTTCAAGAGCTTCTTAATTGTATTATTGATCGATTTTGAATAAAATTAGATACATGATTCAGCGTGTAATTTTACATCCCACTGCTGGGCAAAAGGCCTCTTTCTCCATATAGGAGAAGGATCGCAGCTTAATCCACCACAGTGTTCCACTGTTGGGCATATATTCCCACTATGAATAAGTATCGCTATCAGGTATCTGTGATAAGTTCCCGGTCCTTAACGTATTCTTCGATGCAGAGTGGGAAGACCCACAAGGACAGATGACCAGATCGGAAATAAATATTTGAATAAATACAAATATCCACTCTCCGGGAACCGAATTTGAAACCGCCGGTGTTTAAGCGCCAGCACGGCAAACGTACCATTACACCAGAGCGGTCGCTGAAAGTTAAATATTATGAAATAATATGAAAATTAAAAATGGTAATTATTAAATATTCAGGACACGACTAATTTCATTCAACAACAGAAACAATATTATAAATATAGCAATAAATGTAAAAAAAAAAATGCATTGCCTGCTTGCCACTCCAGGGTTATGGGTTCAATTTTAGTCCGAGTTTGATTACGATATTTATATATGCAGGTACTTCCTATATGCTTATTTTATAAATTATATTATTATTATATTATATATAGCCTGTTATGTACCTTATATTCTTTCGTCATATACATCGGACAAAAACAAAACATGTTTATTCGAATAAAGGAGCAAAATTAATATGCATATGAAAATTAAGAGTATATTATTTGTATATTAGGAGCTATGAGTAAAATAAAAAAAGTTAGGCATATATCGCGGAATTACTATATGTCGATAAACAACGACTGCATATGAATGCACATTTAGACGACCAATTGGAATTGTCAATAACGTACAGAAATTGTCAATTTGCCATCGATCGCCTCGGAATCGCTTAGTACACAATGTAACACACACGAATGTTAAAACCTTTTTGTTCTAATAAATGACACAGTCAATTATAATCTAGTTAATGTATCTGTCAAGCTGTGTAAATTGTTCAAAGTAGGACAATTCTTTATTTTTTATTATCTGTTTTCCGGTGGTGTATTCGCTGTGAGATAATTTTTAACGTGTTCTATTTTTAAAAGATTAAAAAAATATATAGAGAACAAATCAGCTGGATTTTTAACATTTGTTAGTAAAGGAGAAAACTTTTTTACTTAGATTGTCTCTATCTTCAAGTAGGCTTCGATAATACCTTTGAATCGCCATTTTACAATTTTAATTATAGTAACATTGTAATTATATTAACATTTTAATTATAATAACATTATCCGCCAACCCGTATTGGAGCAGTGTGGTGGATTAAGCTCTGATCCTTCTCGTACATGTTGAAAGAGGTCTATGCCCAGCAGTGGGATATTACAGGCTGAAGCGTTATCATTTTAAAATACTAATTGTGGTACATTAAGGGCGGTTATCTCTAAGTACAATAAAGCTGGTTTGAGGTTTCCGCTCATAAATTGCTATTTTCAGGGTCAAAATTGAACCCACGTTCAATCTTTCAAAGCTTTTAAATTTTACGCGTTAATTTCTTCGAATGTATGTGAAGATCCCATTTTGTGAAAGTAAAAGTATTTATATTTTATTATGTTATAGCACTAGGTTGTATTACATTAGTTTATTAAACGGAACACCGATCAAACATTTCAGTAAAAGTTAAACCAAACAAGTTGACTACTAAGGTATAAAATATTAACTACAGGTTATAAGCGAGACACCTTTTCAGTTCTTGAAATTAACTTAGTTGACTCTGAGAGAGTTGAGTTAATTACAATTTGAGTTCAAGCATTGAGCAAGCAAGATTCTGAAGAATCGGCAAGAAACTCCGCTTCTTCTTTTGAAAAAATAAACTGTGTTTTAATACAAAAATTGTATTATCTTAGGATAGCAAAGATCTGCGATCCCCAACATGTTTGCCCAGCGTGGTGTAGGCATTATCCGAAATCACTTCGAACACAGACACTTCGGCCCTCACTTCCCGCCAGTTCCACTGTTCGGGGCCATCTTCGGTGGGGTAGATGGAGACTGAGGAAAACCTGGATGTTAGGCGCGAACTTGGGAGGCCTATGTCCAGCAGTAGACTGCGATAAGCTGAATCGATTAATTGATTGATTGGTATTTTTTTCTTTGATATATAATTTTACTCTATTTGTCAATTTTACAAATTAATTCAAATAACAGCGTAGGGTTGACACAAGATAAATTGAAATTTTATTTCAAGGCGAGCATTTGTTCTGTAGTATTTGTTTACGTTATTAGTATTGGGTGGTTGTTTTAAGGGTTATGTCTTATTTTTATGTTTACGTTTTGAGTTGAAATGTAGGTTTGCTTAAACTACGGAGCGGAAAAAGTTGATACGATTTACATGTATGGCCTCATTAGAGCTTATTTCCGCCTCGAATGATACTCGACATGTTAAGTTTGTCAGGTTTCTTTAGAATTTGAAACACGTGACTAGCTTTTCTATTTTCGGTATTTTTGAGGAATTTTACCTTCTTAGGTTTAATCGTCTTCATATAAACACATAATGTATAAATAAGTACACAACTTAAGCTTATTTATTAAATGTCATTTATACTTGTTACATTGTTAAATATTTGCTATCAAATGAGTATCGTTCTAACTTGATTTCCGTCGACTGAAATTCTTGACTTTATTTATTATAAAGATAAAAGAAATGTTTTTACTTAAAAGTTGATAATAAAATAATTACAGCTATTAATAATTAAAGTAAAAATAACTTATCACATCGATACGTTTGGCAGACAACATGCAGATAACTTGCATCCTTTTATTTATCAAACGGAATATGTGAGTTACTGCAATGTACAGAGTTTCAAGGGTTTGGCAGAGAAGACTCTAAGTCTTCACTTGAATATGAGATAATTTTAAAAGATTAATATATAATTTATCGTCATTGAAAACTGAAAATGGACTTATGATCTCTGTGTGACTCAAAATATAAACGTGATGACAATTACGAAAATCCCCGTGACTAATACAGACTATAAGAAATTGTCAGGAGTTGAGGTTGGTTCCGCAACCGATGACCCAACGACCAGTGTTTGTGAATACTGATATTGCGGCAACAAATAAACAAACAAAACAATGAATCGTGCCTATTTCACGTTCTTTTTTTTTTTATATCACTTGGTCGGCAAACAAGCGTACGGCTCACCTTGATGGTAAGTGATTACCGTAGCTTATAGACACCTGCAACACCAGAAGCATCGCAAGCGCGTTGCCGACCCAATCCCCAATCCCCCAGGAGCTCTGGTCACCTTACTCACCAACAGGAACATAATACTGCTTGAAAACAGTATTATTTTGCTGTGATCTATCACGTGACATAAGAATGGTATACCTTAGCGTCAAAATGAGACTGGCAAGATAATCCCATACCTCAGAAATAGTACTTCAGATAAGAGGTCTTAAATAAAAAGCACTAGTGGTTATTCTTTATCTTATAATGAGTTATTGTTTGCTGTTTCAAAACTTCAAAGAAAGCTATAGAAAAGATGACGTGTAATTAAAAAGCCACCGCGAAGCCTGAAAGAGCCGAGGCCGCGTAATGTAGGGTCTCTTTTTTACTCATTAAAATGACTCGACTTTTTAAAATTATTTTTCTACATTAAAAAAATATAATAAAAACTAAAATTTATATATACCTTCATAACAATTTTTTTTCAGTATTTAACAAGTTATCAATTTTTTTGACAAATATTTTTGAAGTAAAGCGTAATAGGAAACAATTTTTGACGGACGAAAAAACATTCAAACTGAACAAAAACTCAAATTTTACAATTTATTTGCTATAACCTATTGCATAATATTGATGCTTATACGGAATATATTAAAAAGAATTTCAACTGCCAGGAAAATAATACTTTTTTATACCACTAGAATCGCACATAAGCGCACGACTGCCTGAAGTTAACTGAATACCGTAGGCTATGGACGCCTGCAACTCCAGGAGCACAAGCGCTTTATTCACCTTATCCTCGCTCTCGCCTTCGCTCGTCTTTCTTAGCCTTAATCACCCCAGAACACAACACAACTTGAGGATAATAAATTTTTTGCTTCGGTTTTTTTGTAAGTTTGAGGTGCTGCCCCAGTCACGCTGCACCGCTTTTGAACAAAAATATTTTGAAAATAAAATCATCCCTACATATAAATAATACGTGTCAAACTAACACGATTATAATTTTACAAATGACGGCAGGTTATTAATTTATGTACTTATTTATTTTATTTATTTATTTATTCTTAATGCACACCGAAATACAGACACGTATGAAGAAAGATACAATACAAGATGCATAATGGCGATCTTATTGCTAAATAGCGATTTCTTCCAGATAACCTTTGGGTACTGGACACGATACAGTAGCAGCAGTTAGAAGTGCGCACATTTAAAGGAGGAAATATCAATAATAAATAACGTTAAACGTAAATAACGTTTAACGTGCTTTTAATGTTTACTTTAATAAATAAATTTTATATTTTGATGTAAGTAATAATAGACAGAAATAAAATATTCAATAAATATTAAGTTACATCTTTATAAAAATAAATATTAAAATAGGATCCTATTTCATGTAAATAACCTTTACGTGATGTGAAAACTAATATGTAGGGACTTGTGGACGATATTTACATTTATAAAAATGAATCACTTCCTATAACTAACTACTAAGCGCAAAACTCAAAAACGGATGAACCATTCCAGCCAATTTTTTTATCAGTTTTGATAAATTGTAAAATGTTCTAATAGACAAATAGCTGAGTAAATTCGGAAATTTTAGAAAAAGTTCGATTATTATATACCCTTCATGCGTTTGACAGTTTACAGAATAACACAACATCTCACAGTTCAGCTAGTTTCTAAATACATTAATTTAAATTCTATTGTATTTATAAAAAAAAAAAAACATTTTAAGTATTGAAAGACGGCGTTCAAGGACATTTTTGTTATGTATACACATCGATGCTTAAGCTTTGGTCAAGTCCTCAATACTTTATTAAGATAAATTACACAAATAGATGTACAACATCTTAAGTAAGATATATATTTAGACATGGCTGCTATGGGTCTTATAAGACCAAGGTCACTTAGCGGTCGATAGAATACGCACGGCCTAACTCAGGCACTGAGAAACAGTATCGGCAGACCTATTCACTATTTTATACACAATACACTATCGCGTTAGGAAAACAATAACTTTAGTGGAAAGGTAATGAATGTCTTTTTACAGACGCTTAGTTACAATACAGTATAGTAAACATTGTGTATTATTATTTTCTATTTTGCGTTTTGTTTAATTAATAAAATAAATAAAATAATAAATAATAAAATTAATAGGAAGTTTGTTTTTGTTATTATTATTTTTATATTTTACAACAGAATTCTTACAAACTTTGTTTTATTAAAATTTTGATACTTTTGAATAACACATTTTTGAATTATACAAAAAATAGTCTTGAGCTATTTTCGTTTCGTAATCCTGAACCATTGTCTAGTTTCAGTTTTGTAACTTAAAGTGTTTTGATATAATTTCATTATTAATTAATAATAAAGTTGTAAAGTACAATTGATCGAGTTTAAATTGATTAGTTTTCAACGTCTTAAATCCACAGCGTAGTATTGAGCTATTGACAGAAGAAGATTGAAATCGTTAAACCTATTCGGAGCTTAATATCGTAGATACAAAATCGCACAGTCATTATCTACTAACACAAAACACAATATAAAGTATTTTGTTTTAAATTTGTGATATTTTTCGTTTACATAAAGCTCTGTTTTATTAATTGTTTGTAATCGAATAAATAAATAAATAATTGTTTAAATCAAGAGCGAATAGGCAACTTCTAGGCAAGCGTGCATCATCTTAGGCTGCATCTTCATTTACCAATCAGGCGAGATAGCAGTCAAGCGTTAGTCTTTATATTAAAACAAAAAAAAAGACTTTAATATACAACGGTATCTAACAGATAGAAGAATAATGTATATTTCCTTTCAGCATCAAACTCCACTTTATCTGTTAGATATTATTTTTATTTGCAAGTAGTTTATTGTTTGAGATAAAACAAGCCTAGGTAATATCAATTACTTTATAGTTCATAACAATGTTTATTAATGAAAGGTGAATCAAGGTGGCGTATAAAGAAGACCACAGCTTAATATTATAGTTCTTAAAAAGTGTTGTGTTCCTGTGGTGAATAAGGTGATCAGAGCTCGTGGGGGGATTGGATTGGAGGTAGGGTCGCTTGCAATGCTACTAGTGCTGCAGGTGTCTATAAGCTACGGTAATCGCTTACCACCAGGTAAGCCGTCGGCTTAGCCGACCTAGTTGCATAAAACAAGTTAAACGAGAAGATTATGTTGAAATACGAGTATAAGCGCTAATATGAAATAAAATTATAATACATAATTCTATTATATTCTCATATTGTCAAGGGATGTTTTTGTTTATATATTGTTTCTAATTTCTAGCAATTAACTGAATGTGACTAAAGTAGATTATCTTTAAATATAAAAAAAAATATACATTTTATTGTTCAGAAAAAAGAGGTATAATTTACACTTTTACATATAACAGTATAAAGAGATATAACTAAAATTAAGCCCACTTGTTATCTGTACCTACTAGTAAAAAAAATCTCAGAATGCAACAGAGAATTGTTTTAATAGGGTTATTCCCTCTAGGAAACTAAATACAATGACATATGTAACCATGTATTAAATAGTTATTTACAGAAAGATTAGTTAATAGAAACATTAAAAAAATAATCTAACATCAAGAATGGCTTTGTAAATTGTTTGTGAAATCTAAAGCATCAGACTACGTTTGTTAGTTGGTGCGATGTTATTTGTGTATACACACATACAAGGCTTACGACGTACGTCAGTACGGAGCTTTGGCCGTAATGCAATTTGTGAAACTAGGCGTTGAACGTTCTCTGCACTTGACACTATTGCTGCCTGTTACATTTAAATGTGTTCTATACGTATAAAGTTACAATCAAATTGGCAAATATAGACTTAAACACATGTATATATATACATACACACAAGCAAAGCTTTTTAGGAAAACTAGAAGATATGCACAATGTCACAATTTCAATATTATTTAATAAGTTATTCTTTATGGTTTCTACTCCTCTGTTTTAGCTGTGTGACTTTTGAGCACCTATTTTTAAAGTTAACTAATTTTGCGATTATGCGTGAACTAATTGGAGTTGAATATGTCAATCTAATAATGGCAACATTGACAGAAAATTTTGATTTCAATGGAAATAAGATAATTAATTTATCATCACTTTTATGAAGCTTTTATAGATGCTGTAAGGATATGTATGTGTCGGTTACAAAAAAAAACATACTGTTTATGTGTGTAAAACATCATAAGAAACATATGGATACCTACGTTTAATAGTGCGCGCCATAATGAAAAAGATGGCGGAACGATTTGTCTATAGAATTTTGATCCCCCGTGTCATTCACTTAGCATTCTTGAGTATGTTAAATTAATTATAATGTTATAAGACATCAAAAGACCTATCCTAATTAAAATACTTGACCTAAGTGACGTTCTAGTATCCTCGCGTGACAGGACGTAATGTACGACCGTTCGAATTATGTAAAAACTGTCAAGAGGGATTAAGACAAATAGGTTTTAGGACTCGATAATAATGTTTAGGAAGATAAATGCTCCTAAGACTTCTATACGAAAACAAATTTAAATTGTGATAATTAAATTGAACGCATTTATTTCGTCATAGTAAAAGGGATCTGATCTTGAAATAGAATCAAATAATATATTCAGGCTTTATAAAATAAAAGATAGAAACAATCCAACTTGTCGATGTTTATATCTTTTAAATCGCAGAACGATATTAAATAATGTGTACATGAAGATTGATACCACTAAATCCAGAAAGCAAATAATGCTATACCAATCCCAAAAACTGATCCATTTAAGATGGTCTAGCAATAATCTGAGCCATAAATTACTATTTAAAATATCGGTGTTCGTTTATACTTACGTCTTCTTATATACTAAGGTCTTACGGCTTTTTTATCCACATAATCTTGTACCGAATAATAAAATTTTAGGTTCCTTATTAGGAAAAACATTAATTTTCCTTTACGCGATATAATTTATATTGTTAAACACATAAAAGCAGTAAAGCGAAGTATTGTGGGTTTGAATGTAAGTTTGTTTATATAAATGTACAAGGAAGCCATCTTGTATCCGCGTTAGATATTTTATACTGACTGCTCAAAAAGAATTTTGATATATTTACGATTATTTTTTATTTACTAATATATTAGCATCACAGAAGTGTGTGGTATGTATTATTTTATTGTACACATTGTCGACAGCCGAATTTGTCAAAAACTTTTGGAGTGTCAGCTACCTTTGTAGGTTGAATTGCCTGCTCAAAGTATGAAGCAGCCCAACATACTACTGGCCACATGATACTACCCTCAAGTAGTGTCTCAAGTAGTGATCCTGTGGTGATTAATGGAGGCAGATTAACGCGCTTGTAATACTTCTGGTGCTGCAGGCGTCAAGATGCTACGGTAATCGCTTACAATCATGTTGAAAATAACTCGTTACAGTTTATAGCCTTACACATAAAACTGACTCGTAAAATATTCTGTATATTTTATTTTTTCATCAAAATAGCTTATGACATTTGTGAAATTGAATATTTACGAACGTGTAAATATTAGATTACAGTTGCCTACCGAAGGTGACAAGTAGTTTCTGGTGTTTGTCGATAGGAACTGGGATAACTTTATATTTTACCGAGATGTATTGGAAATCTCTGACCTTTATCAGAAATGTGTATTTACTATTTGTAACATTTTTTAAAATCTGAGGAAAAAGTTATGGAACCACCAAATTTTTAATATCGGTTTTGTTTTGTGATATCAATGAAAAGTAAATGGTTAGTTTTAGTATATTTAAAAACATTAATAGATGGGATAGTGAGCTTGGTATTAATAACTATTTATTAAACTTTATGTCTACCGAAATTCAACAATTTGAAAGCGCTAGTTACGATTCATAATAGATTGATTTCAAGAAATCTTTTTTTTTATTTAGAAAACCTTTTTATCGACGAATGCTGTATGGCTATATTAAACCATAAAATGACTACTGAGATGGGAAACGTGAACTGAAATGTAGCTAAACAAGTACACATACCAGATGGAACCCGTAAAACGTTTAGATGATGATTTATGAAACAATATTATTATTGTAATTCAAAAAAATAAAACGAATGTGCTTTAGACCATACGATTGAAGTAAAACTTTTTTAGCAATAGGCCTGCACAGTACCACTGTGTCTTAGATACACGAAAGAAAGAATGAAAATGTGTGCTCGCACCGCTCTCTCTCGCTCTATTCGCCTCGCCCGATCACACTTTTCGTAACGCTCTCGTCACGCATTCACCAACTAATTCCCCAGTTTTCAATAAATATCTTTACAGACGTCATAAGGAACCTACAACTTAACTTAATGCCTGTGTTTTATGTAAAAGGCGACTGATACAGCTACATAATTTTTTGATAAACAAACATTTTGTGTATAAATTAATATATGCTATACCGAGCCTCCTTCGGGGCGGGAACCGTACCCACGACCCCAGAAGCAGAAAGCTGCGTCACTGAAAATTTTACTCGCTAGTCAATAAAAAACATAAAGAACAAAATATATTAAATGGTAAACAAGGCAAAATAATATTGAAGTATTAATACCACGGAGTAATTGCTTTATAAGTTGATTGGCCTTTCATTAACAAATGAGTACCTTCGTTAGTTATATGTACATACGTTTTCGTTCGCTATTAATCTAAAATATTGACTATTAAATTATACACTGAACAGCTATCGATAATTTAATTATGATATACTAGCTGACCCGGCGAACTTCGTATCGCCTAACAGTCGATTCTTTAATTTTATTAATTTTTTTTTTTTTAGAATTTTTCTCTCCGTAAGAACCATCCTCGTACTTTAAGGAATATTTTAAAAAAAGAATTAGCGAAATCGGTCCAACCGTTCTCGAGTTTTGCGCTTAGCAACACATTCAGCGACTCATTTTTATATTATAGATTAACTAAATGCGTTTAGATTTGTTCAACAAAAGAAAGTGGAAATAGTAGACTTTTATATTACACCAGTCCATTTTTGTTATAGGAGTTCATTGACCAGCAGTATGACATTTACGACGATATGCGATGGTCGTTTCATCTTGCAAATAAAAAAAAAGGATGTTTAAAGCTGTGGTACAAGAAACTGATTAATATGTTATTGGAACGAATTTATAATGTCACATTAAATTTCAAGACTTAAAAGTAAACAGTTTTTTTATATATAAAATGTATGAAAAGTAGTCTTTATATTATCTTAAAAATATTATAAAAATGTTACGTGTTTTAAAAGAAAGCGGATATGATAGAAGAGAATAGTAACTTTGTTTTAAACTCTTAAGTGGTGGCGGAAATCCTGCCGCCATTTTGTGTGTTGAATGTCAAAAGCTCATATATTTTTAGAATTTTGGTATAAAAAGTAAGGTTGTTTAAAAACCGTGTTTCAAATATTAGCTTGTGATTGTATTCTATCTATACTAATTAATGTTAAGGTATAGCTTGTTTGCCTGAGTTTTTGTTAAAAAAAAACTCGGAATAGTGCAATGATGCTTACGGCATCATATACGCATACGGCATACATATGTGATATACTTATATGATCTGGGAAGAAGAAGAAAACCTTTTGGGAACCATAGCAAAAGAAATAATTGTGTTTGCAGGCATACGAAGAAAAACCGCCTTCAATTATATCGACAATTAATACAACGTAGGTAAACGAAAAATAGTCAAGTAAATACGCATTATCAAAAATTACTCCAAAAATTGTAATCAGATCTCGATGAAATTTAAATGATATCATGATAAACATGGGCTTTCGATTAAATTAAAAATCATCAAAATCGGTACACCTAGTAAAAAGTTATGCGGATTTTCGAGAGTTTCCCTCGATTTCTCTAGGATCCCATCATCAGATCCTGGGTTCCTTATCATGGTACCAAACTAGGGATATCTCCTTTTTAACAAAAAAAGAATTATCAAAATCGGTTCATAAACGACTGAGTTATTTCCGAACACACATAAAAAAAATAGTCGGTTAAAAATACACAAAAAATGAAGTTCTTATTTAACTTTTTCTTTATCATGTTGACTTATCTGAGTTTGAAATTAAAGATACTTTATACTCGATTGTTTTTCTTAACTTATATTTAATTGTATAATCATATTAAAAAAAATAAATAAAGAAACATAACGCTTCCGCTACGCTTTAGCCTGTAATATCCCACTGCTGGGCATAGGCCTCTTTCCCCATGTAGGAGAAAGATCACAGCTTAATCCACCACGCTGCTCCAGTGCGGGTTGGTGGATAAGAAATAATATAAGAAACATTAACAATGTAAAAAGTTTTTCAAATCACTTACAAAATTGTAACTTTACAAAATGCCAATGGAAATTTGTAGAACTATCAACTAGATTTCATTACATATAAGAATGCCTTATCCGATTCGCTAAAATATTCATTCATTTTGGTATCAAGAATTGAGAAAATAGCAATACGGCAGGTAGCTCGCAGGGGCTTTTCTGTTTTCGACTTTATAATTATATCGAAATTCATCTCATGTTCAAGAATAACGTGATATGATAATTTGAATATTTTAATCGAAAATTGAAGAAAATCTATGTAACTTTCGTAGGTATATGTTTCTTTACGTTAGATTACAGCTACAGTTTCTATAATGTGCTATATTATTTATAATATTAGTTGTACTTATTTGGAACACTGAATTTCAGGAGTTACTGCTTAAAATCTTTTCTGTTCATCGAAAAAAAAAAATTTTCGTATAATAAAGTAAGTAACGCTAAAAGTTATTACAATAAACAATTAAAAAACAAAGTAAAGCGTAATCATATAACTATACTATTATAAAGCTGAAAAGTTTGTTTGTTAATTTGTTTGCTAAGCGCGCTAATCTTAAGAATTACTGGTTCGAATTGAACGATTCTGTTTGTATTATGTAACCCATTTACCAAGGAAGGTTATAGGGTGTTTTTTTTCATCAAATGAACGCATGTAAAACCGCGCGGCACAGTTAGTATTACACATAAGTATATATTTATATTTAGAAGTTAACGAGCATAGGAATTATATATAACCTTGCCTAATGGGACTCCTTTTAATAATATTTTTTAGTTATTATATTATGTGTATATATAAACACTTAAGGTTTTATTTAGTTTAATGTAATTTATCTTATTATAACTACGATTTTTTTATAGTAATAGCATATATATTTTTAATTTTAATGATTTACCTAAAAATGTTTAAGTATTAAATTTCTGACAATTATATATGTATATATCGAATGTCATTATTAATGTTCTACGTATCAAACGATTTCATTGGAAAGACAGTGTAAAGTTAATAGGTGTTTTAGAAGTATGGCGTTAAGTGTTAGTCATATAGTTTGTAGGGTAAACGAATAATTGACCTATTTCTTTACAGCCTCAGCGACGCTTCTGGTGTTCCAAACAACAAACTGTACCGCAACGCGAGAACTTTCACACTAAGTGTTCCATATATTACAGCTCGTTGTAAGGCTTTTAAATTCTCATAGAAACTTCCTTGTTTTAAGAGTAATGTGTAAAATTGCTTCTACTTATTTTCAAAATGCGCATTTACGGTGGACAGTAATAAAATCTTCTAAAACCATTGTGAAGACATTTTAACGGCAACCAACTAGGACAAATCAAATCAAATAAAAAACAGCTTTATTCAAACAGGCTCCAGGAGCACTTTCGAATCGTCATTTTACAAATTAAAACTTTAAAAATAAATTATTATATTTTTAGAAGTAAAGCTACCACCGATTCGGAATGTAGATTCCGCAGAGAAGAATCGGCAAGAAACTGCGCAGTTACTCGTTTGAAAAATAATATATAAACTGTGTTTTAGTACAAAATTAGAACTTTCATAATAGCATTTCATACTTTCTTACTATATAACTGTTTTTGATAAAAATCAATTAAGTAACGAATACCTCATGCTAGAAGCGGGTCTTATATAAGTTGAGTCAAATCAGAAATATATTATCAAGATTATTTTTTACAAAATCAAAAAGCTGACTACGACTGACTATGTGAATTGTCAAACACATGAGTTTTAAATACTCGTTATATTTTCTGAAATTTTACAATTTTCTTACTTTTTCATTACATAAGAACCTTGCACAAAGTATTAAAAAAACACGAGGTAAAAATTCAACCGTTATTGAATTTTGCGCCTAGTAACACACTTAGGAGTAACGATCGCTATCAGGTGTAGATGATTACAACCGGGACCAACAGCTTAACGTGTTCTCCGGGGCATGATGAAGAGACCCACAAGGACTGCACAAGCACCCAGACCACGGCAAATATCTGTATGGCTAATACAAATGTTTGTTATGTACGAGGATCGAAGCCGCAACCGCCAGCGCAACAGCCACAAATCAGTGCTGTGACTTGTCGGCGGCGATTCATATTGTTTCGTGCATATATCGATTTTTGAAGTAAAATTTCCTTACACACGCTTGTGTGAAGTGTGATCGGGCGAGGCGAACGGAAGTTGAGAGATCTAAGTTAGTGAAGATAGAAAGAGAGAGAATTACGTTTCGTAAGTTTGACTTCAGTCGTGTGGTCTAAAGCTCACTTTTTTTTCAATTTTATTTGGAATCAAACTTGTTCCGATAAAAACAAGTACAAAAAAAATGTATCCAATTTGACGCAGTCATTCGGAAGTTATGCGTACATACATTTCACTTATTCATTTTTATTTATAAAGATTTCAAAGGTACTGAGAAAACCTGTGTGGGAGGACGTATGTCGTTCTTTCTCAGGAATGTCACTGAATCGATTATCACTCACTGAAACTGAACACTGAGCCATTGAACTGATAGAACACGTGCATCTTAAAGGTCGTAATTACAAATCAGGGCTAGCAACTCAAAGTCGTTGGTTAAGAAAAACATCGTATATATACTTCTTCTTCTTTAGGGTTAATGACTTTTAATAGTGCCAAAGGAGCACAGATGATTTCGCCAATGTCACGTAGAAATATATTATACTTTATATGTTGGTTGACGTAGGGGCGTAGCATTTAAAGCCTAAATTCTATAATAATCGATTTTTAAGAAGTTAAGTCAGGTTTTTGGTAAGATTTTAAGGGTCAAAAGTCAAAGGGTTGAGTTCCAGTCAAAGGAAGTTACAGGCACTAGACAACTTTGTATCTACACTAAAGAACTAAAAATCAATGTAGCTGGATTTGACACCTAATAAAATTGTATGTCTGTGGCTGTCACCTGTCAAAATATATGTAATTTCAAAAAAATAACTTTAAAATACTTGGGCACTGCTAAAAGCTATTAAGCCCAAGAATAATAATAAAAATACTTAAGAAATTAAATACAGTATTCATTGAAAATGTCCTCTCTTCTCAAAGACACGAAACGGCATAGCTATAGTATGTTTCTTATAGACTTGTTACTACATGTTACAAGAACTGACGGATTAGCGACAGTCACTGCTACGTTACCATAAAAATACCAAATTATAATAGAATCAAGAAGGATGTAAAAATATTTTTGAAAGGTCAGACGATAACAATATTAAAGTTACGCTAAGTTAGTCGCTAAGTTAGTTGCTAAGAAAGTCAAGAATAACGCTTCTAATTAGAAGACATTATTTAAAAATATTAAACGCTGTTGTAATCCTTCATGAAATCCAGTGCTACAGTACTACGCAGTTTCAACCAGCGTAGCTTAAACCAATTGGTTTATATTGCTTTGAGGCCTTTCACACCGCCACCGGTTTGAAAATTATGATTCGTCATATGAAAAAGTTCCGTGTCGTTCATAATCGGATTATTGGGTTTTCGTGTTAATCCGGGAAAACAAATGAACAAAACTTTTACAATACCAGCATGGTGGAGTGGAATGTATTGTTTTTTAATCACTTTTTTTTGTATAAAACTTTTTGGTAAATTGGGTGATGTTTAAGTATTGTTTGTTTGTACAAAAGGAGGTTGAAGTTTTATTTAGTTATGTGTGATTGATTGACTTGTGAATATTGGTACAAAAGTTTGTTACGTCATTGACATGGCACGCGGTTTAACTTTAACCTGTTTGTACTTAATTATTATTTATAAGTTACAAATTGTTACAAGACCGTATTTCTTCGAAGTTGTTTTTTTTATTTCTTTATAAAATTGTGGTCACTTATTAGTAATATAAAATTAAATTTTTTAAATCATAAAAAATAAAATGCCTAATGTTTATTATGACGATGTGATGACAATAATATATTAATTTGTTTTAACGATAATATTTAAATATTTATTTTTTATAAATTATTTTAAAATATAAATTATTGGGAACGTGTTATATATGAGGTGTATTTTTTGCTTAATAAAATGTTTAATTATTATATTATGTATAATTAAGTATATGACAAAGGTTACTCACCAACGTTGGGCTGTATTACGCAAGCAGCCGTTCACTTCATAACACAATGCACATCAACAAATCAACAATTCATGAATCCGTAAAAGAATTATGCAATGAAACCGAATTTACAGTAAAAATTTTCTTAAATTGCACATCACAGCACTGTATAGACCGTTATATATAAAAATGTACCACTGTTATATAGTATATAAATAAATTACTACGTTTTTTGTGTGATGAATTAATTTTCGGGTTATATATTTGAGTTATTTTATTGTTGTTAAAAGGTTGAAACAGGGGTGTGTGTCCACGCTAGTGAGGCGCGCGGCTGAGGCGGTGGCGCTACGTTCGCGCCTGCGCGAGCCTTGCACCCCCGGACAGAGGTGAATTCGAAACGAGTTTAATAAATGTAGAAAATAATGGAAACCCTTTGAACATTCTAAAATAAAAAAATAATCATACAGATTTATTGGCCTTTAAGCTCATTTGATTCGTGAAAAAGTAGATTCCATTCTGATTGTCAATTAATATGAATTCGTTTATGTATATATTCGAATTCGAATGCAATGATAGTTGCTTTCTTATATATTTATATATATCTCTAAAATTTTTAATGAATATTTAGTATTAACAGACACTTGAATCATAACACTTCAAGACGTAGGTACACAAGATTCTATCCCACAAAAAAAAAGTTCCGATTGTCTCTCTGCTGTAGCAAATCAATATGCCTTGTACCGTCATCGCTTGTAATTCAAGTCGTCTCAAAAAGACAAGAAACATTATTGGAAGCAAGAGATTTTTTATAGCTATCAGTAAAAGGAATACGGTAAAAATGTGTATATTTTAGGTACAATACATTGCAGTACATTCTATAAGAAAGAGCTTCTTTTGCCAATGAACTTTAGTGTTCAAACCTCAATAATAACTAGTCAGAACTATATTATAGGGAAGCTTTGTTACCTTAAATTAATTACAATATTTTTAGACAAAAAAGGTTTAAAAGTATTTGAAGACTCACTTTTGTATGAACACATAATTATAGTACAAGTGTTTAGTTATTAGTACGTTTGTATATTTACAATAAAATCTGAAAATGTAAATATTACCTCCTTCCAAATACGTCCCATTGACAAAACTACGAAGGCTCTTGTTACGAGAGTCGCCGACGATAGCCGACGATTGTCGAACATCAACCTGTCTGAAGTTGCACATCACCAGACTAACTTGACCACCCCCGTACCTACCAGAGGTTTCTTTTTCGACGAAGGACACGAGCAAAGTTCTTATATCAGGGGTCAATTTAAATGGTCCCTTTTTTGGAGCATGCGCCAAAAAGACATCGATGGTGAAAAGATTATTTGGTTTTAGTCCTACTAACTAAATTACCGGTATAACTGCTGGATATCAGCGAAATATATTAAAAGGGAACGAGCCTAAACGGAATTGGAAAAATGATAATTATCTTACGTTACTCATTTCTGCTTATCTGAAATCTGATTCTCGAAGATTCCTTGATTCTTAAAAGTATGATATATATCAAGAAACTAACTGCGTATATTTTCATATATTATTAATGTAAATATATCTATATAACCGGGTTGAAACTTTTCGTATCTAGAGTGTAGGAATTCGCATTCAATCTGTTACATGACTGTTTGGTATAGGCCTCTTTCTCCATGAAGGAGAAGAATTGCAGCTTAATCCATCACGCTGCTCCACTACGGATTGGCGGATATGTTCCCTACTATTAGTAGCGAGCGCTATCAGGTATCAGGACAGTGATAACAACCGAAACCGACTGCTTAACGTGCTGTCCGAGGCACGGTGGGGAGACCCACAAGGACAGACATCCAAACCGGAAAGAAATATTTTTACTAATACAAATATCCATCCCGAGCGGGAATCGAACCGTCAAACCGTCGGTGTTTTAGGCAGACTCGCACCACTACACCAGTGTTGGAGCTGTTAAACCTAATATTTTTAATATTATTGGTATAATTAATACTTGCCTTCCCATAATCACTACATAGTATAAAACAAAGTCGCTTTCTCTGTCCCTATGTATGCTTAAATCTTTAAAAATACGCAACGGATTTTGATGCGAATAGATAGAGTGATTGAAGAGCAAGGAATACATGCATAATATGATAGAGGAACACTGATAGTTTTTGAAACCGTACGAAGCCGGGGCGGGCCGCTATTATGTTATATGTTTGACTACTACTAGTATTTAAAATCAAAACTATAATTGACTTACAAAACATTACTTGAAATAGTAGGGCTAAGCAAGAAAACACATTATAGAGTTTTTTTTATTAAACTAAATTAAGAAGCCGTTGCGGTATCCCTTATTTAAAAAGTGATATCTTCCATCTTGTATAGTTGTCAGTTTTATGCATCGGGAAAACCTGAAAAATATTGTTTACATACATTAAAATTTCATACATTGAGTGTCCTTTTGGAACACAAAATACTTTGATAAAGGGCGTTTTTATTTGATTTGGCAACATAAGATTTTTCCTAAGTGACGTGTTTGTCGGTGTTTAACTTCGAGAGTGGAATCGTGAGGAGATTGTGGAGTAAATGTAAATTCAAAGGAACAATCTTATTATTATATACTTTGTAGCAAATGTGTTTCTCCCTTTGATATTTATGGTTATTAAAGAGTAAAAACTGGTGTTTGGTTACGGCAATAAAGAATATACCCCCTCTCTTCCCGTGGGTATTGTAAGAGGCGACTAAGGGATAACACAGTTTCAATACAACCTTGGAACTTAAAAAGCCGACCGATGGCGGGACAACTATCCAACTTGCTGGCTTTGAAATATACAGGCCTAAGACGGGCAGCAGCGTCTTCGGTGCGACAGAGCCAGCCCTGCGGTTCCCATCCTGCCTGCCCAGCGAGGTGACTATGGGCAACACACATGAGTTCACGCCATTTTCGGCGTGAATTTGTGGAGGCCTATGTCCAGCAGTGGACTGCGAATACTGAAGTGAATGAGTAAAGAAGTGAATGGTCGGTGTCGGCACTAGTCGGTTATAGTCTACGGTAACCGCTTACCATCAGGTAGTCCTTAAGCTTGTTCGCCAATCGCCAAGTAGTGTTGTGATTCTATGTTGAGTAAGGTAAGCAGAGCTTCTGGGGATGCACGGTAGTAACAGCGAAGGTAGGATAGACCCTACGTTCCTAGTTTTGCTTAACGGCGGATCGTACGTTTCCTTGCCATCCTTGTATAAAAAGCAAATTCCTCAATTTTTGTTATAAAGATGCTTAAAAGTTAAACTTACGAAAAGTTCCTGATTGTAATATGGTTTTTATACCATGATACGCGAAGTACGATAGGACTGAAACAGACGCAACGCCAGCTAAAGTAGACAAAACGATTATTGTAACTTTATAGTCGTTTTTCTTGTTTGTTAACAAACTAGGATTAGCAATATAGCTATAGTTATTCATCTCTGTAGTTTCGGGTCCCACTGTTGATTCTAACATATCTTCAGTTGTGTGATCTGTGTAATATATTCTCGGTTCAGTATCAAACGTATTTTCGGTATCGTAGGGATCCCTTGAATTTATTGGTAAATATGCGTAGATGGGATCAAATTTTTTGGGCTCTTTAGTTTCAGAAATAGGACATTCTGGAGGTAACACTATTTCTTCGGTTACGTTATCATCGAGAGGGTAAATCACTGTGAGTTTATGTAAATCGTCTCCATAAAGTTTTTTGTAAAGTTTTGATTTTTTTTCTTCTCGATATAAATCTATCTCGATAGCTACATTTATACTTCTGCATTGCTTCGTTAGATTGTTTAGTATTCCGAAACTACCACGTTTGCTGTAAAGATAATATTGGTTAATAATAACACTATACAGTATGACATGAAATTAGAATATCAATATAATTTTATCGATACCGCTTTAAGGTACAAAATTTAATTCTATTCAGTCACACTTGTGAAGTTAATTATATAAATATTGATTTTTGGCTTGCGGCTTTAACCACACACTATGACACGATTTTGGCGGTTCGAGACTAAGCGGGTTATTAAGAGAAGCACGCATATGTTGCCAAAAATAAGTTGTTTTCATACTTGTTTTCTCAGATATCGCCAATGTAAATACACGAATTAGTTACAGTTTTGTCAAGTCATTAGGCATAATGCTATGGTAAAATTCACAATATGGAGGAAGATCATAATAAAATATCTTTGACACCCTACTTAATCGGTCACTAAGAAACCAAACAGATTCAAATATAAAATCAACATTGGATTGGTTTAGAATTTTTTTTCGACTACCCTCTAACCGGTTTAACGCCAACTTAGCAATTTTATTTCGATAAAATAAAATTGATATAGAAATATAAATTAAATTAATGTTAAAATTCTATTTTATTTTATTAAAATAAAAATTGATTTTATATAGCACTACTAAGTAATTATAATTACAATCAGCTGATACATTTGCAATATAAGTTTGGCTTGGAGTGTCCTCAGTATTTTATTGTAAGTCCTCGAGTTAACGATAAATGTATGTAATGACATGAAGTCACTCTCTTCCTTTACAGTAATAATACTTACAACTGATCAATTTTGTCGAGGTTTGTTATTTCGTAGAACTGTATTGAAAACTGGGTGCATTGTTCGGAACTTGATACTTTTCCTGAATTTATTATGAGTTTCTGTAAGATAGATCATATAAAGTTTTAAAGGTTATAAGGTAATTTTGTATTATTACAACCTTGTGAGTAAGAAATGTCTTGCATTATTAGACTTTTATCGTCACACTTTTTCCATTTGTCGTAAAATAATGTGATAAGACTTGTGAAAATGTGACAAGACATTTTCTCAGACTGACTGATCTCGATCGAATTTAAACCACTCATTGAGACACACATTGAGACCACATGACAAGCACAAGGTTTCGAATAAAAAAAAAGTGATGAGGAAAACACATAGGCATAAAAGAATAGAGTCTAATTGAGAACTTTCTCCTTTTTTTTGAATTAGGCTAAAATGTTCGTATTATAAACGATTGTAGTATTTAGTTTTACTTATTTACCATTTTAAGCAACCATTTAATGTTTAACCTATTTAATTTTAGTATATATAAGGTGTTCGACTCCAAATTGCGTTCCTTCAAATGGGGAGTTCTGTAGGTGTAATAGATCAGGTTTCTCTGGAAAAAAATCCTAGACCATTTTTAAATTTGACTTCATTTAAATAGACGAGCTACTTTGATAGACTCGTTCCGCATAATACCTTTTGTGAGCGAGTAAGCATGGCTATAATTTACAATGAAAAACATTCAACGAGAAAAATAATTCTTTTCCATATGCGGTTTCTTTTCTATATGCGGTTCTTTGTATGCGGCAGTTAGTATTAGGTATATTCATTATATTTCATTTAATCGAAGTTTTTAAGGGTTGAGAAAAATAATATTGGACGTTTATTCATAAGTATGTTGCCAGAGTAGTTAGTATATTAAGACAAAATAAAATTTCAAAAAGGGGTTGGTTTTTTTTCACGTTGAACGTGATTCATAATACACTATATCACTAAAGAACGTCCCATTTGAAGAGACGTGGTAAGGAGTCGAACATTGTGTAATATACTTTATATTTATATTGTTATTATTTAAATTCATCCCGATATTACGTACAATTAAACCACAATTTGAAACATTATTTAAGATTGTTTAAGATTTTCTTTATATGTACATTTCACTGAGAATAATTAAATAAAATCAAAATATATTTCTAGATATAATATTTTTAAACATATCGGTTATTCCTGGGATAGGGTTGTTCAATAAGAGCTTTATTTTGTTGTAAATACTTTGAACCTCCAGCGTAAAAGCTTGACGTCATAAGCTTTCTATATCATGTTTTATTATTTGTTAAGTTTGAAACCTCAAGCCTGACTTAAGGGACCTTGGGTAAAGTCTTCAAGAAAAATAACCTCAAATTTATAGTTCTTTATAAAAAAGTACACGTCCTTTGTCTCGACAAAAAGGTCCCAATGAAATACATTCTGTGTAAGTAATCTTTTACTAAAATTAGTGTAAGCTAGCAATCGTGACTTATAAATACTAGTAATTAATGCCACTTACCAAGAAAAATGCACAGATAATTTGGAAAAGCATTTTATTTTGTAATTACCAATAAACTATTTATAACTATTATAATAATTATTTTAATAATTATTAATAAACAAAAGCAATGTGCACAAGCGCTGACTCAATTAAACAGGCTACGAATAATAAGTTTTTGAAAATTTTCCTCATAGAGGCGTATGAGTTTAATAATAGCAACAAATTAATTTATCTCAGTTCGAACGATTATTTAAAATTAACAAATAGTACCTTATTTTTAGGTTAATTGATAGTATGATTTTTTTTTAAATATTAATTTTACCGTGTAATAATTACGTCCATGTAAGAGAAAAATCTTTCAAATCTGTCAGATCCACAAAAAACTTTATTATTAACTCGTGATTTTCGAATTATTCGTGAACAAGGAAAATATATATCTACTGCCTTATCTATAAATTGTATTTACTACTAATTATAAATTGTAATAACAAAATTAACTAAGTTAACAGTAACCAACCTAACCTGACAGTTAATTTAAACGAAATTAACAGGAAAATAAGCAGATTTCAGACAACCGCAGATACGAGAATTAATTGAAATGCTTTGATAGCGAATAACTAGCGTTGCTGTTTAGAAAAATGTACGGTGATAAACTCTAAGAGAGCTTTGTCAACTCCATCTTTTAATAGTATGTAAAAACATACATAAAATATATGAAAGAAGAAGCGACCTGTTAATGTGATTACTATGACAAAATAAACATTATAATTATTTTAAATTGAGCTCAAACAATTTTAATCCTTATTTGCAACTACTTTAAAGAAAAAAATTGTGTACCTACACTTTTTACGAGTTACTACTTTTTAAAACACACATGTGACATCCGCAACTACTTACGCAACAATGATGAACATTGATCTTAAAATTGACGAAACTTTTTGTAAATGAAGTATAGAAAACAATGTCCGTCTGTTCGTATGTTCGTTGATTGACAGATGAACGTTTGAGCTTATGGATGTCTTTTACAATGTATTTTATTTATGGTTTTTGAACAGGAAATCGGGATTAGTTTGACGAGGGTTTGACAAGAATATTGAATTTAAAAGTTCATGAAAAGATACGATATGTTTTCAAACTACACTAAAATCCTATTACTATTTACAATTAGCGAACGTTTCGGCGACTCTTTTTTTCCAAAAGACTCGATTCCCGACTTGAGCCTTGACGTAATATATAATATTTGTTTATTTATGTATTTACCTTAATGGATTCTTATGTATAAATGTAGTCATATGAATTTTTGTTTACTTATTTATTACCTTAATGGATTCCTATGTATAAATGAAGTTATATGAGTTGGCTGTGTGCATGTACAACGTATTTATCTATTTAACTATAAATTAAATTTTTCAAATAGTACACTTTATATTACTCGGTATATATAGACACTAAAATATGCAACAGGCTATCTAGAATCAAGCTGTGATTATCGAGTCGGAAGTCGCTTCACTTCAGCCTGTAATATCCTACAGTTGGGCATAGGCATCTTTCCCTATGTAGGAGAAGGATAAGAGTTTAATCCACCACGCTACTCCAATGCAGGTTGTCGGATATATTCCCTACTATGAGTAACGATCGCTTTCAGCTGTACATGATAACAACCGGGACCGACGGCTTCACGTGCTCTCCGAGGCATAGTGGGGAGACCCACAAGGACTGTACAAACACCCAGACCACGGCAAACATTTGTATGGTCAATACAAATGTTTGTCATGTGTAGGGACCGAACCAGCAACCGCCAGGCCAACAGCTACCAACCAGTGCTCTGACCGTTGCGCCAACGCTCAATACTTAATTTGAGCTAAACTGACAAATATTAAGTTTTTAGTTTTATAATGGCGATAAAGAAGGATAGCGTAAGTCGAAGGTTTGAGAATAAAGATGTTGTTTAAACTAGCTTTTTTCCAGAAAAATTGAAACTTATTGTTTTTATTGTTTTTTTTGGAACTGATTGTTTTTTTCATTACATATATTTTTTTATATAAATAGGTCGACAAACAAGCGTATGGCTCACCTTATGGTAAGCGATTACCGTAGCTTAAATATGTCTGCAACACCAGAAGTTTTGCAAGCGTTTTGCTGACCCTATCCCCAATTTCGCCCAACAGAGAGCTCGTGTTAGGTGACCTGTAACCTGTAAGGTGAAGTACTATTTAGCTGTGATCATCATTACAGCCTATACAGTCCACTGCTGGACATAGGCCTCCACAAGTTTACGCCAAAAATAACGTGAACTCATGTGTTTTGCCCATAGTCACCACGCTGGGCAGGCGGGTTGATGACCGCAGGGCTGGCTTTGTCGCACCAAAGACACTGCTGCCGGTCTTCGACCCGTGTATTTCAAAGCCAGCAGTTTGATGGTTATCCCGCCACCGGTCGGCTTTTTAAGTTCCAAGGTAGTAGCGGAACTGTGTTATCCTTTAGTCGCCTCTTACGACACCCACGGTAAGAGAGGGGGTGGCTAGATTCTTTAGTACCGTAGCCACACAGTACACCAGTACCAGTAGCTGTGATCATCAAGATACTAACCCAGTCGGGCTGCTCTATTTGCTGAGTAGGAAATTTCCTGCCCTACCTCAGTTCAACCTTACCCGATAATAATTAACACAATGGAAAATTATTTTTTTGCCAATTTGGCGCAATCGTTCGGAACTATTGTATGCATACATTAACGTAAAAATAGTTTTATAACGTAATAACAATGTAAAACAGAGTGTCATAAATGGAGAGAATTTATCAACTTTAAAAAATAATGTTATAAGGACTTCATCATTGTCAGTGAAATTCTATGATAAGCATATTTATAGATAGTATTGTTATATATTTCATTTAAATTTAAATTCTATCTCAATCGGTTAGAGCATGTTTTGAATTTGATTAAATAATTAAAGGATGCGTAGAGCTTTTGAATTGCAGCGATTGTTCGTATTGTTTTCGAACCTCGTCCAGAAATGGTGGTGCTCACCATTGAAAATTAAAAAAATACGTTTAAAAATTAAAAAAAAACAAAAATTATTGAAATTAAAAATCGAACGAAACGAACTATAAACTCGAGATTAATTCAAGTCGAATATTGTGTACAATTTTAAAAATGCGTATTATATTTTTGTGTTTATTCATCTTGTGTAGTGAAGTCGTTATATTTGTTGACGGTTCGATGGCTCCTGGCGATCCAGGCGTCTGCGTCGTACTAAGGAGGTAAATATCATCTATTTATATGTATTTCTGCTGGATTATCTGTGGCTCTTGAAAATTGTGAATTAAATACTTGACTAAAAACAAATTATTTGAAAATAGTATACTTTTAAACGTAACAAAACTTCGCTCCCTAACAATATTTATCTGTTGTTAAAACGTCTGGAGTATTCTTACAGTATTCTCTGTAACTTATAGGCTTCAAATTCAATAAAGAAACGTCTTTATAGAAACCCAATTTTGCAGTATTATTTAGCGTAACCTTCTACATTTTCTTTGTCTGACGAAAAACTTTTTATAATATGTCTTTCTTAGGGCCTGTGCCGTATTTAGATCATAAAAATGTCTTATAATTTCAATTACACTTAGAATTTATTGGAATTCGTAACATTATTTCAGGATATTTAGTTTCAGAACGTATTTTTTTTTGTTTATTTTCAATATTTTTTACTTTCATTTACTTCTTTATAAGATTATTTAATTAATTATAATCAACATACAAAATTAATTCATAGAATACATAATATACAGAATATTAGAACAAAAAATTGATATCTTTTCCACTGATATAATAATATAAATATAAATTTACGCCGCTTCAGGAGAATTTGGTTGAGTCTTAAGTGAATTTTTGCGTACTCGTATCATAAATCAAAATATACAAAACATCTTGTTTAATAACATTCTAGAAATTATAGATGGTTTTAGAACTGTTAGTCTGAAGTTAAACTATTGTGAAAAAAACGGACGCCGACAATACGAGAGCCCGTGGATGTTGTGAAATATATATTTTTTAAATCTCGTTTCTATGCAATTTTGTTTATATGTTTGGTAGCTTACGCCGAGTTGCACGAAAAGAAATTAAAATTTAAGTAGTGATTAAACTAATTTAATCGCAAGAATTGTATGAAATCTTGTGATTAAATTAGTTTAATCTCTACTTAAATTTTAATTTTGTTTCGTGCAACTCGGCGTTAGACTATAAAATATATTTCACTTAATAAAGTGAATATCGCATCCCGTATATCGTTGGCATTTCATAAGACAGGGTAACGTCGGTAGGGTCGGATGCTCCTAGTGTTGCAGGCCATAGACTTCAGTATCCGCCTACCATCAAATGGACCGAACGCTTGTTTGCTATATTATTAGTATATAAAAAAACGTTTTTCGGCTTATAAGTAAAATTCAAATTTAATTTTTTTTATTTTCTTTTTAATTTTTTTATTATATTTGTTTGCTGAGATTAGAGAAAAGTTGAATGGTGTCTTAATTAAGTTGCAGTTAATTAATTAATATGCTAATTATGTTTTAATAGTTTATAATACATTCAATAATAACAATAGTTCTAGTTCAGAGGTTCGAAACTCCCATTAACACTAGGTTTTTAGTTGGGTTATACATTATTTATTTATTTATTTATTTATTTATAAATATATATTGTTATAGACCTCCCCGTAAATTAACTCGGAGATTACGTAAAACTGTCAGTTCCAGGTTAATTTTGTATTAAAGCAAGCGATTGTTAGTTTTGTAAGATCAAATCATACAAATATAAGGAAGCTTTTAGTACTTTTATCTATACAGGACTTAACCATCATTGTTATTTTAAAAATACCGATGTTTCAGTCGATCAGTCGTTTGTGATTATAGCGTCTGATGTCCGCGATATATCGGGATTTTTAAAATGACAATCAACAAAACACGACAAGTTTAAAAGCTTAGATAGAGGTTTTTATAAACAGTGTTATGTTCAGACTGCTTCCGGTTTACAACTTATTATTATTATTTTTTGGAACACCAATTTAAAATTAAATAATTAAGTTGCATTAGTTGAAATAAGCAAACTTGTTACGGATACGGTGACTTCTCCCAGGCGAAATTTGGGCAGAGATCTAGCATTATATGTGTGTGGGATAGGTTGAATAGTATGTGATAATCACACATATACATAAATGCCTACTTACGTATATATATATTAATATGCTTATTTTCATATAAGGTCCCCGTAGCAATATATTCATATTGCTTATTTTACGTATACTCGTATGATTATTTCAGAATGTAATGAATAAATCAATTGAAGTTTAAATTAACACACACATCATCATCTTACTGAAATCGACCAATTGCCTAATTTTCAATAAGTTAGGATCTAGATACGAGGGTACTTTAATAAAAAATGTTGTTGGGTGATTATTTAAAAATAGTTTATTTAGAAATTTTAAAGACTTGACTGGTAAAAGAGGGGGCTGGTGCACTTAGTGGTCAGAGAATCGGTGGTGCGATTCGACGGGAAAAATATTACGAGCATTATTGACACGACTTATCGCATATATCTCACGACACTGGCTGTTACGCGTAGCTAACATTTGTATTTGCCACACAGATATTTGCCGTGGTCTGGGCATTTGTGCTTGTGTGTTGTGTGTCTCCGGACTCCCAACACAGGAGAAAATCCTACCTCGCTCATCATCGATAAGATCGCTCTTGTACATCTTTGTTTTCATTTGTTACTCTGATTATTTGTATATCAGTGTATTTATCTACATATATATTTATTGAAATTACAATTTGATATTCATAAAATTACGTAATCTCATTTTCAGTATCCAGAAAACGAGAAGAAAAAATTACAGTGTAAGATTAAAAAAGGTGTGCGGTAATAGGAGATGCGTCGCTACTAAGACTAAAGCAGAGGTACGTTATATTTATTAATTTTGATTTATTTAATATCATTTATACCGTTATTCAAGTACTATTTTATTTATTTATTTTTAACCGACTTCAAAAAAGGGGGAGGTTACTCAATTCAACCGTATATATATATATATATATATATATATATATATATATATATATATATATATATATATTATGTATGTTCGGGGATAACTTCGTCGTTTATGAACCGATTTTGATAATTCTTTTTTTGTTGAAAAGTAGATATTCCTGGTGTGGTAGGTGGTAGGAAACCAGGATCTGATGATGGGATCTCAGAGAAATCGAGGGAAACTCGAAAATCCGCATAACTTTTTACTGGGTGTACCGATTTTATTAATTTTTAATGTGATCGAAGGCCGATGTTTATCATGTGGTTACATTTAAATTTCATCGAGATCTGATTACAACTTTTGAAGTAATCTTTGATAATGCGA
Source organism: Melitaea cinxia (assembly GCF_905220565.1). NCBI lineage: Eukaryota > Metazoa > Arthropoda > Insecta > Lepidoptera > Nymphalidae > Melitaea > Melitaea cinxia. Next base: position 1,678,176 of record NC_059400.1, read on the forward strand.
ATTTACATGACTAATTTTTCATCTACCTACATTGTATTACTTGTTGATATAATTGAAGTCGGTTTTTTTCGTTTGCTTGCAAACACAATTATATTTTCAAATTTCGAAAACTTAGAGCTAAATTACAAATATTAAAAAAAAAACAATGATTAGTTACGGCCAATTACAAGTTTTCACAAATAGTAACAATGTATCCTAGTAATATAAAGTTGAATAGTTGGTTTGTTTAAACGCGCTAATTTTATGATCTACTGGTTCGATTTCGAAAATTATTTTTGTTTTGAATAGTACATTTACCGAGCAAGGCTATAGGCCATATTATAATACTTTAGTAGGTATTTCCTTAAAATAACGCAAGTGAAACCGCGGAGCACAGCTAGTTGCTAATAACACTTAACTACACTATTGACATCCGATCTTTCCCAGTAACTTACATTATGAAGTAGTCGAGCAATAGACACAATAGTAAAAACCGGCTTAAAATCAACAAGTAATATAACGTAGGTAGTAAAAAAATAGTAGAATACGCATTAACTAACCATAACTCAAAAAACTCTCATCAGATATCGATTAAATTTAAGTGGGTGGTTCCATGACACTTACAACCTTTCCATTAAAATAATTATCGAAATCGGTGGACCAATCAAAAGTTCTGAGGTAACATAATAAAATACAGTCGAATTGAAACCTCCTTTTCTTGAAGTCGGTTGATTACGGTTAAAAAGCGATGATTGAGTAATTTGTATTAACAAATGCAAATATTTGCGGAGAGTTCAAATTGTTTTTTCGTTGAGCATGGATCTTAATTTTTTATCATGATTGATTTCATTTTAACATCTTTATAATCTTTTATTTGTACCTACTTTATCCGCCTCAAATACAAAACACATTTTAATAAATAGGAACTGAAAAATAATATTTTTAAATTATAACTTAAAATTTATTATAAAAGGATATTTTATTTTGTATTTAACCAAACAATAAATAATATTAAACATTGACTATAAATTTATAATAACCATTACAAAGTTTTATAATAATAATTAAAAATTTACAGACATACAAAGTAACGAAGAAAGAGCTAGTTTGCTGTGAAGGTTGGAACTATGACAGCGATTCAGACATGTGCTCGCCATACTGCAGCATGGGTTGCAATGGGGGAAGGTGTATCACACCAGAGGAATGTCATTGCGACCCCCCTGCATACCTAGACCCAAAACACAACAACACCTGCGTAGCCCCTACATGCGACCCCCCATGCGTGAACGGGATCTGTATAGCTATCAACAAATGCGCCTGTTCTCCTGGATATATCAACATACTAGGTCAATGCAAACCTGAGTGTGAAAATTGTGAAAATGGAGAGTGTGTTAGTCCAAATAACTGTACGTGTCATAATGGTTATACTAAAATTGATGGTGTGTGTAAACCTGCATGTGTTGGGTGCCGTAATGGGGTTTGTACGGCTCCTAACACATGTACATGTAATGATGGGTATGTCAAGAATGATACAAGTCAGGATTGCTACAAGCCCTGTCCGAAGAACTGCAAGGGATGCGATGATAATGGTATTTGTCTTGATGGAGTTTGCGGGTGAGTTTCGTAAATATATTTTTTTTAATAAATACCATACCACATACCATTATCTAATAGAATTAGCGCAATTGTACGCGTAAGAAAACATTTTATATAAAATTTTAACAATTATAAGCTATTTAGACATTTAATGTTGGCGTGGCTATATAATGTAAATGCAGGTTATTTATCTGTATTTATAAGTGACGTTTAACGTCACTTTAGATAATTTGACATATTAATTACTCAAATGAACGCCACAGATTAGGATCTAACTTAAGCCTACTTTGTTGTGATTTGTACATCCAATCCACCTAATTTAAAAGTTATCTTAAAATTTTCTTTTATTATTTACATCTACCACAATAATGTGTCCTGCAAATTTAAAGGTCGTCTGGTAGACAAAGATGTAAGGCTTTAAGTCCAACTTTTACACTATCTTATTTTGTACAGTTGTGTAATAAAATTCAATCTATACTATAATATCGTAATTTTAGGAAGTAATTGTTCGAATTGAAAGTTATATTGTGTTGGATAGTTCATTTACCAATTAAGGCTATAGGCTATAATATGTTAGGTTTTAGTTTAATCAAATTAACGTAGATAAAATCGCGCGGCACAACTAGTGCATAAATAAACTTTTAGTCGTTCAAAATAGGCGCATTTGCGTCAATCATACTGTTACCTTTAATTGACAATTTCTTACCTTTTTCATATTATTGCAAGGTTTAAGATCCCTACTTACCTGATATTACAATAAGATTTATATAAAGATATATATACATTTATCATATACTATTTAGCTAGTCCGCAGTCCGTCTAATTGCATAACGCAATTTCTTGGGGGTTGTCTATAAAATACGTTTGAAAATGGGGGGAGAGTGTAAAGGCTTACCGTGACGAGACATGAACAGAGAAAGATTTTTTTATACAAGCATCAAGATTAAAAGAAAATAATTATTAATCTGTATGCTATTTTAAATCAGAAAAATATTGATGAGCGCGGGGTCTAGTTTTTGTAACGTAATAATTATTAAGGGCTTCATTGAAACTAGGGAGGACGGGGGTCCAAAATTGTAAAATGTTGCGTGACATGTATTGTGCACGATTCATTTGGAATTTCGTGACAACATATAGCCTATTGATCTCCAACTATCTGTGTACCAAGGTTCAGGACAATTCTATTTTGATTCCTATGTTGACATACGTTGTCGCATTTATTTCACTTGAAGTATCGGTCGCTGCATATTATCAGAGTTACCAAGCTTTGTACAACGTCGCTTCGCTTTCAAAGGACAGCACCTTATCTCTCCTTATGTCATTAACGGTCTAATCATTGAGATAAAATTTTATTTATAACGTTCAACATTAAGTTGAAAAGAATATTAAATAGAAACTTAAGAATTTTACTTTTGATTGGAGACATTGAAGCGAGTTGAAAAAAACTTTGTAGACTTATTATTAAGGCGTTCATTTTTCTCTATTTATTCGCGTTATCTGTCTAAGGCAGTGTTTCCCAAAGTGGGCGATAACGTCCTCTTGTGGGCGCTGCAGTACTAATGGCGGTAAGAAACCTAAAAAAAAAAAATGGTGGCGTTGTGTAGAGGCTTAGGGGCCGTTTGGCATTTAATCTATAAGGACTCTCGACTACAACTTGTAAACATCAACTAATATTCATTAAAAGATTGCTCAAAGGGGGCACTATAAAATAATTTATTCTTTTAGTGGGCAGTAGGCAAAATAAGTTTGGGAACCCCTGGTCTAAAGGTTACGGGCTTCTTCAAAATCAAGTAACTTGCTGGAGGCTTTTGGTAATTTTATACCTTTCAAATAAAATGTATTTATTCATCTATTATTTTAAACTCGTATTCAGCCTGTGACATATATCACTGGGCGTGAGCCTCATGCTCACGCCCAGTGATATATGTCTCAATGTAGGATTATTTTTATTCATTGATTAATTTGTATAATAACTATCGATATTATTTTTTTAATTTTATCTGTATAAATAAAAACGAATTACTGAAATGTATGTACGCGCATATTTCGCACAAATTTTATAATTAGCAAAAGTTAAAAAAGGATACATTATTTAAAAAAAAAGAAAACAAAAATGCCAGAATCAAGTTTGTACGGATTTGTAAATAGTCAAAAAAAATTAGATGATCTTTGTCGCTATTATTCACCATTATATTTGGGTCGGACGTATTTATATCATTACAGGATGTTTATTATACGAAGCGTGCACAAAGCAGTGACGCATTCGATGCGAAATGAATGATTGATACATTCTCAGTCGGTTGACTGACCAGGGTTCCTTCGTGGAAGCGATTGCATCCCTCTGATTATTAGTTATGATCGTATCGCAGGGTCAAGGAGGTTAATATTGCTATTTCGATGCTCAATTAAATACTTATTTGTACAAAATTAAAAATATAATACAATTATTTAATTATTTTTTAAATTTAAAATTACACAATCTGTATTATTTCGTCTATATTTTAGTTTGTATTATATCTAAGTGTCAGTTATCAATTTATAATAATTATTTTCAATGTTAACGTGTATTTAAGACTAGTTGTGCGCTACGGTTGCACCCGCCATAAATTGAAGAAAATTTTAACCTATAGCCTTCTTTGGTAAATTAGCTATCCAATACAAAAACAATTTGTTTTTAATCAAATTAATAGTTCCTAGCGCGTTTAAGCAATCAAATAGTTCAGAGTACCGATTTGCTTGCAAAAATTGTCATATTAAATAGAATATGTTTGTTAATTTCATATCTATCTGGGCGTTAGATAATTAGGCAGTTTTCGCCCCATAAATCCCGATTTAACATAAAATCGGAAACGTTACTCTATATATTCCTCTATATTTTAATGAAAGTCCCATAAAAACCGGTTTAGGCGTTCCGAAGATTAGCCCGGACAAAAAGACAGATAGCCGGACGAAAATTTTAAAATTCGTTCATTTGTGTTATAGTAATGTGTAAATAAGTATACGTACTTCAAAAGACACGGTTATTTTGAAATCACAGACAGACACTTCAATTTTATTTATATGTATAGTTTTCATTTTAAGCGTCAAAGTTAAATAATGAGTGCAAAAATGTATTATTAAAGGCCCTTGTACGGACAACCATTTAAATTAATAATAATCATATCTATTGATACGCTAAGGTTTAAGATGTTTGCCTCACATTTTAGAAAAAGCCTCACAATTACTTCACGTAAATTTTATATCATTTTATAGGTAATTCCTTGCTCTACCAGCGACAACAATTAAAAAATTTGATATTGATTTTTTTTTGTAAATTAATTAATTATAAAACTGATTGACGTTTGACGGTAGGTAAATTTTTTTATTCAATTTTTCAAATCAATTTTATAAATGTTTTTTGTAATTTTGTAAAGTGATATTATTATACTTATTTAGTGCGAATTATTCACATGGGTACTTATTACTAATTAATTATTATTTGGCTATCGTTAATATACACACATAAGAAATCTATTTTAAAATTAAGTAAATGTATGTGATTAATGAAGAAATATAGATTTGTCTATTATGATACTATGTACCTAATAATGAAGAGATGTTTAACGACGCGTTGGCGCAGCGGTCGCAGCGCTGACTATAGCGCTGGCAGTTGCAGGTTCGTTCCCCGCACATGACAAAAACTTGTATTGGCCATACAGATATTTGCCGTAGTCTGAGTATTTGAGCAGTCCTTGTGGGTCTCCCCACCATGCCTCGGAGAGCATGTTAAGCCGTCTATCCCGGTTGTTATCATGTACACCTGATAGCGATCGTTACTCATAGTAGGGAATAGGTATATCCGCCAACTCGCATTGGAGCAGCATGGTGGATTAAGCTCTGATCCTTCTCCTACATGAGAAAAGAGGTCTATGCCCAACAGTGGGATATTACAGGCTGAAGCGTAGCGTTTTACGACGCGTTGGTGCAGCGGTCACGACAGGCATTGTATTGGCGATATTGATTTTGTAATGATATTCTGATACAGAAGTTATTGGTTTATTTGTTACATTATGTAAACGAGTGAGGAACACTGATGGTAATACTGAAAGACAAAAAACCCTGATTTATTTTTCTTTCGTGTCATAATTTATACAAGATAACAGTCATAATTTAGCATCAAGCTGTATGAAGTTACTCTTGCTAGCATTACTTCATAGAACTTCAAAAAAATTCAGAAAAATTCACACCTTTTTATCAAAATTTTAATTTTAATTTTATCAATGGATGCGAAAACTTGTAATGTAATCTCTCCCAAATATCTAAGAAAACAATGAATAGTAGTCGTAAAGCAGGACATGAGAGCCAATGGTCTAATTTGGAATGATACACATGATATAGCAAAGTGGCAGTGATAGCGGGTGTACAGAAGCCAAGCATAAGGATAACTTGTATCGTAGGTAATTATTACAATATAATACTCTAAACAGGATAACACTTAAAATCATTTTAAAATTCAGGAGCTTAACAAGAAGGTAATAATTTGTATGATAAGCTGTTTGAGTATCTGTTATTATCATTTGTTAAGGACTGGTATTTAATGGACATCGCTCTGATCTTTGTATTAGTACAAATAGTTCTTTCCGGTACGAAGTTTCCGGAACGAAACTGAATGTTTAAATTAATATATGTTCATTATTGATACAATTACTTTAATGAACTATCATTGAAACGTGCATGTTTAGACATGTATCTGGTCATGTCAGTTTGTGATAATTTTACTTATGATAATGTTACAAATAGCTTGAAGTGATTTATAGATATTTGATATAACTCGAACAAAGGAGAAAGTTCATAATGTAACATTTTAGCGTAAGTGAACTTTCATTATAATGAATGAATATTGGTAACATAACTGCTAAAGATAATGAATTTACTTATTTAATTTAAAATATCATAATTAATTTATTACTAAATTTATTTATTTACAAAAAAGAACGAGTGTGCTTTAGACCACACGATTTAAGTAAAACTTACGAAACGTAACTCTTTCTCCTTCTATCTTCACTAATTTATATCTCTCTCTCAACTTCCGTATGCCTCGCCCGATTACACTTTTTGTAACGCTCTCGTCACGCATTCACTAGCTTATACCCCAAGTCAAGCGTGCCTAAAGATTTTTACGTCAAAAGGCTTAACTAGCACAAACTTTTTAACGTGATGCGTCTTAAAAGGTGTAGAGAACATTTACTACAAATATTTTAGTCAAAATAACCTTATAAACTTTAAAAGGCATTAAATGAGCATTTGAAACCTCTCCTTTTCTCTTAAATTTAAATAGAAAATGTAGGTCATTATCTATATTGCCTTTTATTACGTACTAGCTGCCCGGACAGACTTCGTTCTGTCAAAAGTTAATTTTCTTTTTTAATTTTTTAAAATCTTTTTTAAAATCTTTTTTAAAGTATCAAAACCTTCCGTGGGCCTTAAGGAACATACAAAAAAATTAATTAGCTTAATTGGTCGAGCCACTCTTGAGTTATGCGTTTAGCAACATTAATTTTTATTTATAAAGTGTGTTATCCTGTTTACAATATTATATTGCAAGCCTATATTAATACCTATATTACAAGTTATTCTTCTGCTTGGCTTCTGTACACCCGCTAATACTGCCACTTTGCTATATCATGTGTATCATTCCAAATTAGACCATTGGCTCTCATGTCCTGCTGATAGCTGTCTGCTATTTGGGAGGGATTACATTACAAGTTATATATTTAATAAAAAAATATCTTTTTTAATCAATTATCTAAATTAGTCTAGTTCATTATGTTCTGAGCTTTGTTGGTAAATACAGCAACTGGGACTCTTTTTTCAAATCGTTCATTTCTCGTTGGTCGAGATCTATCAATGTTCCAATAAGTGATATAGACCGTAGTTCCCATAACTTTGGTACGGTTATACTATAAGTTCTTTGTACTATTGCACACTATCTTATCAGCTTCGCAGTGTTCGCAGTTGAGTTACATTAATCAGTTAAATTCTTTAATGAACCTTAAAAAAATTAATTTATGCTTGAATACAATTCTGTAACACAGTTCCGCTACCACCTTGGAACTTAAAAAGCCGACCGGTGGCGGGATAACCATCCAACTACTGGCTTTGAAATACACAGGCCGAAGACGGGCAGCAGCGTCTTCGGTGCGACAAAGCCAGTACTGCGGTCACCAACCCGCCTGCCCAGCGTGGTGACTATGGGCAAAACACATGAGATCATGTTATTTTTGGCGTAAACTTGTGGAGGCCTATGTCCAGCAGTGGACTGTATAGGCTGTAATGATGATGATGATGACAATTCTGTAAAATAAAGTATATTTGTTATTTTGTGTCTTCTTGTTCGTGGCCTGATAACTAAAACTCTTAGCTTCAAAATTTGTATTCAACTAGCTGATGACATATGTTTTCTGTAGACTGTGAAACATGTGAAAGTGGTTCTCCTAAATATTCATTTGGTAGTCGTTCTCATATTTAAGATAACCAAAGGAAACTGAGATTTATATAATATATATATAAATAATTGTGCTTGCTCACAATAAAAAAAAATCGACTCCAATTTACATTGAGAAGAAGTATGACGTAGGTAGTCGCAAAAAAAATTTTCAATAACACAATATTAGGGATAACTCAAAAAGCGTTTGTCAGATTTCGATTAAATTTATATAGACCCACATGACAAAAACAAGCTTTTGACAACAAACAAAAAAGAATCATCGAAATCGATACACTCAGTCAAATGTTTTGAGGTGACACGTAAAAAAATCAGTCGAATTAAGAACGTCCTTTTAAAGTCAGTTAAAAAAAATCTTCTTTTTTTAAAAAGTGCTTCACTTCACGTCTTAATAATATAATACCTTGTGGCACATGTAAAATTTAATTTAATTGATATTCGAGTAGCGATAACCCTGCACTCACATGACACACATCATTTAATTATAATGCTAATTGTGACTTAAATGGTGACATGAATCAGTGTTAACAAGACGCTAACGTTCCTTGCATGGAAGACGGCGCCAACGAGGTTGTTAAAAAACTATTGTCAATAAATCAAATGTAGACTAATGTATCTAGTTTTTAAAATAACGACGTAGGATTTTTACCACGCCACGTAGTAGAAGATCGAACAATCAATTACAATTAATTGCTTCAAAATAAATTTATAATAAAATTTAAGTTATTAAGAGAATAATTCAATTCAGAGTAAAAAGCATCGTACATTGTTTCGTTTAAAGAAAGACGGAATTGTATCGGAAGTCGAGCGCCATGAATTGAATACAAATTGAAGAGATAAGACAGAATTGTCTCCTACTGAACACAGATTTACGCTGTCTTAAAACATTTGAATAAAGTCGAAAAATGCTTATGACAAGCATTTGACGATTATCGCACAGTCATCGCTCGATCTAAATTGTCATGTAATTCGTATTACGTTGTATGAGATTGTCGATCTGTTCAATGCCTGTTTTAAATACGCATGTTATATTAAAAATAGTATAATACATATTGATTTTAGTTTTTAGTTTTAATTTTAATTTTGAATGAATTTTAATATTGATTTTTTTTTTAATTTTTTTATTATTATTGTAATTTTGAATTTTAGTATTTATTTTAATTTTTTAATTTTAATTATTGTAATATTCATTGAATAGTAGTATTGAATTTGGTCATCATTTTAATTTTGGGTTTGATTGAATTTTAGTATATTGATTTTGATGTTAGTGTTATTTTTATTGATTTTGGATTTGGAATAATTTGTTTGGTCACAATTGTTGAAACTTACATAGTTTAGGAAAAAATGTAACCAACAAAAATATGGACATATGTCTGAAATAAATTATTATTATTATTATATTATTATTATTACTAGTTAAGTTTCCAGAGACAAACAATATGACTACATTATTTCAATAGTTAATTACAATTAAGTATATCACACTGAACTTGTAATAGTTGTAGTTTGGGGATAATATATCTGGATTTTTTAGGCAGACGGTATTATATAATTTCCGTAAATAAGACACAACAATAAAGATAATTTATTAAAAAAAAGTATATTTTGAAATGTGTAGGCGTAAAATCATATATTTTTTTTGTTCATAAAACTATTAATTTAGCTTTTAATAAATTAATAAAAATAATCGACGGATATCCTCAAAAATTTATTTATGTAGTCAAGTTATGCATATGTTTTATTGGTTGATTTATATGAAGCATAATGTATTATCTAGTCGGTGTCCGGTTTGGCAATTCTGTTCCACGGAAGAGCAGTACGTGTATACTTTGTGGGGCGTGACTACAATCCGAGCGGTATTTTTAATTTCACATAATCGTAATATTGTTCTACATAATTAAAAATAAATGGCAATAATGTACGCGCATAACTTCTGAACGTTGGTGCCAAATTCGCACATTGTTTAATTCTTTTTTTGTATTTTTTGAGAATACGTCAACAATTGTATACATTTATGTTTTCTAAATTTGTTAAATTATGTCACTCTATAACTCCATCTTTTAGGTTTAAGAATAATTGTTTGACGCATAGCGCCCTCTAAGATCTTGCTTTATATTTTGTGCGTCTCTGATAAAACACATATCGTATTGTTTTATTTTCAGATAAAATAAATATATTCAAAATAAGTGGCATAACTACAGTGTTCGTTATTTAGGACATAGTTTGTATAGAAAAAAAATCGATATTTACAAACAAAAAAAAAATGTTATAAAGTTCAAAGGGTCATCTATTAAAATTCCGTTAGATTGGTACTTATATCACGTGGATATGGAACTTAACCCAGTTCAGGATCATGCTAGCAGCGCTGAATTCTGAAGTGTTTCGTTTATAATTCATCTAGCGTTCGATGGTAAAAAACGTCGCAAGAGACTTCGTTCCAGGAGAATTTGTGAGGTATTTTGATTTACCAATTCCGTGTATGGCAGTTTACTAAGCTGTTATCGTGTGGTTCTTGAATTTTGAGTGAACTTAAATATACGCTTACGTAGCGTATATGTAACATAATTAAGTATATACGCAACGGTTTTTAATTATTAGTATGATTATAATTTGTAAATTGACGTTATAAAAGTGCTTTAGAAATCTTAGCCTGAAATAAAGACTTTTTTGTTTTTATTACTAGATTAGGCGAGTTTTAAAGAATGTGACTATAGTATTATTGGTGCAAAAATGAGTCATAAAGAGAGGGAGAGATAGATAAAGAGAGATAAAGAGAGAGAGAGAGAGAGAGAGAGAGAGAGTATTAAAAAACGAGTATGTTTTAGACTACACGACTGAAATAAAACTTCTTTAGTTGCTCCTACAGTAATATACGAAACGTAACTCTCTCTTTCTATTTTCACTAACTTATATCTCCCTCTTAACATCCGTTTGCTTCGTCCGATCAGGCTTTTCGTAACGCTCTCGTCACACATTCACCAGCTTACTCCTCAAGTCAAGCGTGAGTGTAGAAGTTTTACTTCAAAAACAACAGTTATGAAACTGTTAAGCATCTACTGATTGATTCATTGTGACAAAACGTAACCGAGTTACGCTCAAGGACTCTTGTCACTTATCAGAATATTAAGGTTCATTAACCTTTGTGGTTTGCGGTTTTTAGATGTCAGATACGCATCCTCTATGCTAAAATCAGTAACCACCCAAATTTAGACTTGGTTATAAATCAGACTGATAAAAACCGGTTAATACAGAGAACAATATTAATGACGTAATAAATCACATTACATTATTAAAATCATTATTGTACGGCGGTCTAAAGTTCCATAACGCCAGCTATCGTGGGTTAGATCCACTTCGGAATTTTGCGTATAGAAATTTCTGTTCATTATCAATTCTCGTGTTCTTTTTTCTGTTTCTTAATAATTTCTTCCGCGTATTTTAAAATGCAGTTTAAGTAATTGGACTCGCTTGTTGTTACAAATACCTTGTAAGTATTGTTGCTCTTAGGAAAAAATTGTAACCAGTATGTAGAGGTAATTACGGCCGATACGTTCTTTTTACTCACGTGTGGAAAAGAGGCAGTATTCAGGGAGACATTTACAGGTTATGTTCCTTATAGTTTAAATTATATTTCTCTATTGGACTGTATTTTCTTCTTATGTCTTTACTTCGTAAATTTTACTGTGTGTACTTATTTGGATAATTCTTTCGTAATCGAAAGCTTATGGTTATCATGTTGTCTCATATTAATTTGATCGGGATCTGATCGATTTGTTCCTAATAATGCTTATTTAATGACTGTTTTACCGACGAATTAAGTTGGTATCTTTTAGATTGAGAGCAAACACAATTAGATATGTATTTTAATTAAGTTACTTTTACTTTGTTATATTATCTGTCTGAATGATCCAATTAATTTCATAAAGATCTCTTAGAAACTCTATCAACTGTCGTACGGAACTCCACAGCCGACATATTTTTCTTCGCCGAATTGTATGCGTAATAGCTTTGTGCGTAAAAGCTAATGCGCAGTTCCAAAGCAGAAGTACTGTTGGATTGCCTTGTACCATTAGGACAGAAAGCCATACTAATTGCAGTGTTGCTCGCGTATTATGACGTGATATAATACGTAAACTGTTTGAGCTAGGCATATATGGCTTGCAATCAATTTAGTTTGAAGGTGATTCACAAAAATTTCACTTGCAGTCATGATCAATAAAATTGGTTGAAGTAGATGGATATGTTTTTTAAATTATTAATTTTGATGAAAAAAAAAATGTAAAATATAACCTGTGCTTAGTATTAAAAAAAAAACTAATGTCGTTATCGAAAGGTCTTAAAAGATGGATGTCATCTATGATAATGGATCAATAATATAGTCTTTATTATATACCAGATTTTTTTTTACAAAAGGCGGCCTTATCGCATAAAGGCTTTGCTTTACGCAAAATTTGGATGGCAACTGAAAATAAGAATAAAAAAGCTTAGTTTATTAAACATTGTAGTTAATTAAAGGTAACTCGACATCATTAACTAGATTACTTAAGTATGTAATGTACCTTTTTTTAACGTGGGGAAAATCCATCATGAATACCCTCCGGCGCGGGGGCACCGGAGCGGTTATGCCAGACTCCTACTGGCTAAAACCACCACGTGTGAGCAGACCGCCTGAGTGGGGCGAGATAGGGTCGCGCTAGCATTCGCCACCTCGCCCCGGAGTTTCTAATGTACCTTACCTAAGGTTAAGATATATATTGATTTTGTTAACTTGACTTATCTACTAGAAACAATTTTGATATTCTTTAAGTGTGTAAAACCTTAACCTTATAGCGAACTAGGTATGTAATTTCATTCCTTAATGTTATTTTAAATTTATCTAATTTATACTAACGATATTTATATTAATAAATACATTTTAACTAAAGGAATATTCCATAGGATAACGTAAACAACCGCAATGTGCTATTAATTAGCAATATGTGACAATTTTTCTATTTTATCTATTACGTTACAAATATTATTGTTAATTACGTACAACTTGTTATAAAATATTAAACAAAACAATTTCATTTTTAACTTAATGTAATACAAAGTTTCAGCCATTATCTTATACTATTAAACGAGCAATTCTTATATATATATATATATATATATATATAAGAATCTATACATATATATAAGAATATATATATATATATATAATAATCTGAATCTCGGAAACGGCTCCAACGATTTCCATAAAATTTAGTATATAGGAGGTTTCGGGGGAGATAAATCCATCTAACTAGGATTCATTTTTAGAAAATGACGTTTTATCCCTGTTTTTAGGGAGTAAAAAAATAGCTACAATATCGTTAGAATACGAAGGTAAATTTCGCAACTGTCATTAAAGTTGTAATAGCTCGGTGGGAAATCGGCCAGTCGGGATCAACCGAGGAGATCATGGTTCAAATCCCAATGTCCCTGATCAATTATTTTTTTCCTTTTTTTTAATTGCACTCGTTATTTTAAAAAAAATATTATTCATATTTTATAAATATGTCATTCGAATTTAAATATGAATTCCAAAAAACACGATTTACTAAAAATACCGAGCTAGGCTCGGTCACCCAGGTACTTTTGATTTTAAACCGACTTCAAAAAAGGAGGAGGTTACTTAATTCGACCGTATATATATATTTTAATGTATGTTCTAGGATAACTTCGTCGTTTATGAATCGATTTTTATAATTCTTTTTTTGTTGGAAAGGAGATATCTCTAGTTTGGTACCATGATAAGGAAACCAGGGTCTGATGATGGGATCCCAGAGAAATCGAGGGACACTCTCGAAAATCCGCATAACTTTTTACTGGGTGTACCGATTTTGATGATTTTTAATTTAATCGAAAGCCGATGTTTATCATGTGGTCGCATTTAAATTTCATCGAGATCTGATTACAATTTTTGGAGTAATCTTTGATAATGTGTATTTACTTGACTATTTTTTCGTCTACATACGTTTATTACTTATCGATATAATTGAAGTCGGTTTTTTTTCGTTTGCCTGCAAACATAATTATTATTTAAAATTTTCGTTATTTATTTTTGCTTCTAAATATTGAACCGTGATGTGTTATAGCATATATTATTTATTAATTCTTTATCATTCGAATTAATGTTTCTAGTAAATTTACAATATCGTTTTATTAAATTTAAAATTAAATGCAATTAAAGAAATCTTATCTGTTATGGCCTGTTTTCCAGTTGTGGTTTAAATTTATATTGTAAATAAGTTACACACACACTTTACTAACAGGATGTAGTACGAATATAGGTCATTATGACCTGTTACATCTCAATCAATAAAGTTGAAGTTTTAAGTTCATATTTACGTAGAGAAATAAATAATAAAATATAGTGAAATTTCCCAAAATCAAAAAGTTTTCTCTGTGAGATTTCGTCATCCGTCAAATAGAGTTTATCAACAGCTGGTAAAACAGGCGCTTAGAATATAATTATACTAAACTATAATTTAATATAATAAAATTACCCACTCCTAGCCTGTCTCAGTTTTACATTTTTGTTCATTTACTTGGATTGTCTGAAAGAAATGGCTTAGTGATACATACATCCGACTTCAGTAGGCTACACAATCTGTAACCATCTTAAAACTATATTTCATTATATTATATTTGTGGTGTACAGTAAAGTATAACAAACAGACTTTCAAAGATGGCTGATTACCAGATAATACAAAAAATTCAACAATATATTTTCAAATAACAAATAATAAGTATATAAATGTAATCATGACTTTGATGAAAGTTATCAAATTAATCATTGTGGTTGAGGACATTACTGTAGTGTGACCTTTGAATGTTGGATAGTAGTAGGTAGGGCTGTTCAGAGCAACTTTTTCATCTACTTTTTCACGACTTCGAAGTCGGTGTACTGATTGTTTATTTTAGCTTGTGTCTTGAAGTGAGACGTTTATTCATAGACTGGAAAGATTGTGTTTGAGGGTGGATATAAACGAACACAACAATTGACCATAGATACACAGAGCAGTCAAAAAAGAAATAATAGGATAAGCAGACATAGTAGATAAAAATACGTAAACGAATTGCAGACGATTGAATCCTGTAGGTACAAAACTAGACATGCTAAAATTTTTGAGAGCTATATTTTTCTTTTTGATTTATTTATAATTGATAGTCTTAGTACCTACATATCGACAATGTTAACTTTATAAGAATGTCAGGTGTTCTAGCATAGTGAAACAGTCAGCCATCCCATAAAAAAGGTGGTCTTACCCCAGCTATGGAATTTTCTGGAGCAATTAGAGTCGAGTATGGTATTAGCTATTTCGTAGGTGATCGATTCCTTGTTATTGGATTTAGATCAAATATTCATAAATTATATTGGATTTAATCCAGAGTTGTTACAGCAATTTCCGATATATTTGTTATTACTCTGTTAAGGGAAGGAACGTAGTATAATTCAGTTATTTACGACTAATTAAATAAGTGTTCTTTCAGCTATAAAATGTAAGAATGATTGTTGATTGAAAACCTCAATTGCTTTTTATTATTGCCTCACAATTTATAGAGCACAGTGGTATTTATAATTCTATTACTTTTTTTATTTGATTGAAATAAATTCTACGTTATTTGGCTTTTTCACCGACTTCCAAAAAAGGAGGAGGTTCTCAATTCGACTGTATTTTTTTTAATGTATGTTACATCAGAACTTTTGACCGTGTGGACCGATTTCGACAATTTTTTTTTATTCGAAAGGTGGTGTGTGTCGATTGGTCCCATTTAAATTTATTTGAGATCTAACAGCTACTTTTCGAGTTATATCTAATAATGCGTTTTTACTTGACGCTTTTTTCGTCGACCTATTCCTTACCTTTCTATTGGATGTACCGATTTTGATAATTCTTTTATTGTTGGAAAGAAGATATCCCTATTTTAGTACCACGATAAGAAAACCAGGATCTGATGCTGGGATCCCAGAGAAATCGAAGGAAACTCTTGAAAATCCGCAATAACTTTTTACTGGGAGTACCGATTTTAATAATTTTTAATTTAATCGAAAGCTAATTATTCTTTGATAACGCGTAGTTACTTGACTATTTTTTTGTCGATCTACGTTGTATTACTCGTCGATGTAATTGAAGTCGTTTTTTTTTTCGTTTGCGAACAAACACAATTATTTCATTAAGTATGTACCCATATCATTAGTTGGTTACATAGGTAGTTACTTAAATTATCTATTATTTCGAAATAATAATCACTGACAGGAATCATTCATTATTTTACATTGTAATATGTTAATAATTAACAAGTTCATGAACAAAACAACGGTACTATTTATAATGTTATCATTAATGAACGCATAAAGACCTAATTATATTAAACAATTACCTGATAAGCGTTAGTGGCCATTTTGTATAGTTGCTGTATTTTAAATGATTTAGAATTTGATTTTTTTATACCTCTATGTCGGAAACATGACTACCGGTTGTTACTGTATTACATCAGAAGCATTACAAACCCGTTGCCTATTCTACTTCAGCTGTCAATGGTTAGTAGCAGCACAGGTTCGATTTCCGTATTATGTACAGTTACATAGAGTTTGTTTTAGAGACATTTAAAAATATATATATATGAATCAGTGAATTCGATTTCACCCGACTACGGCAAAGCCAAAAGGCGGGTTATAATTTTAGCAGTCTATGTGAGTATGTATGTCACATTATATCGATTGTGGCGCCTTCTATAGAACATAAAGTGACGTACTAATTTTTTTGTCGTAGTCGGGTTTTAGTTTTGATAATTTTTCTTGTGTAAAATTTATGAAAAAATTGTGAAAGATTTTTTTTCACTGATAAAAAAAAACTTTACAATTTTGAAGCAGGTGTATTTCTATTGTGTCTTAAGTTGACATGTATATTTTGTTTGAAATAATAATTATGAAAAAGCGAGGTAACGGTGCGAAAAACATTTTTTTTTGCCATTTAAGAGTTAATGGGTTTTTATAGGATGTTTTAGATTAACAAAAGCGGTGGATTAAAATCAAGGATTTTTATATTATATAATGTTGTAGTATCTCATTTTTTGTAGGATTTCAAAATATATTCAGGAGACAATAAACATTAAGGAATCTCTTAAGCCATCGCTCTTTAAATTTATTTTTTTATATTATCGCAATTAAAGCTTCTGGATGTGTCGCTGTAACAAAAACTATTGCATACGGAAAATGAGAACATCTATTACATCATTCATGTGATAATTTAATGCAGTTTCCTCGTTGCATATTGTTTCCTGCTGATGCTGTATTTTATGCAAGATATTGCTAATTTTGTACTAAAATACAGTCAGCTCAGCCTTTCCACTGCTGGACATAGGCCTCCCCAAGTTCGCGCCAGACATCCTGGTTTTCCGCAATCCTCATCCAGCCTACACCGG
This sequence comes from Melitaea cinxia, assembly GCF_905220565.1. Classification (NCBI taxonomy): domain Eukaryota; kingdom Metazoa; phylum Arthropoda; class Insecta; order Lepidoptera; family Nymphalidae; genus Melitaea; species Melitaea cinxia. Next base: position 1,695,688 of record NC_059400.1, read on the forward strand.
CAATCTTACGCAGATCGTCGATCCAACGGGCCGGAGGACGTCCCACACTGCGTTTGCCAAGACGCGTCTGATCCGACGGCCATCGGTCCTGCAGCACAGATGACCAGCCCACTGCCACTTTAACTTGCTAATTCTGTGGGTATGTCGGTTACTTTCGTTCCTCGCGGATAGTCTCATTTTTAATCCTATCTTTGAGAGAAACCCCAAGTATAGCCCGTTCCATTGCACGTTGAGCGACTTTAAGCTTGTGGACCAGTCCCTTCGTCAGTGTCCACGTCTCGGCTCCGTATGTTACCACAGGCAGGACGCATTGTTCGAAGACTTTTGTCTTCAAGCGTTGCGGAATCTTTGAAGTGAAGACTCGACAAAGCCTGCCAAATGCCGCCCAGCCAAACCAAATCCTCCTGTCTGCCTCCTCCTCGAAGTTGTTGCGGCCAAGTTGGATAGTATGGCCTAGGTAAATATAATCCTGAACAACTTCGAGAAGGGTACCATTGACCGATACCGGTCTCGGTATGACTTGGTTGTTAAACCTAAATTTCGTTTTGTCCAAGTTCATACAGAGACCGATACGCTCGGAGGACTCGTTTAGGCTGGCCAGCATTTGGCCTAACTCATCCAGCGTCTCCGCAAAGATGACAATATCGTCGGCCAAACGAAGGTGAGAGATAAATTCACCGTTGACGTTATGCCTCGTTCCTCCCAATCCAAGGTTTCGGTGATATTACATCTCCCTGTCTTACCCCACGCCGGAGGGAAATAGATCTTGTTCTCTGGTCTTGGACATGAACGGTCATCGTCGAAGATGACAATTTATATATTATTTTCAAAAGAGTATCTGCAGAGTTGACAATTCTTCTCTGCAGAATTTCCATTCCATCGGTGGTAGCTTCACTTTTAAAAATAATAATCACTTAAAACTTTTAATTTGTAAAATGACGATTCGAAGGTGCTTTTGAAGCCTATTTTAATAAAGTTTGTTCTTGATTTGGATTTGGTCTTACGATTGAAAGTAAAAACAAAATTACTGATTTTGGTTAGTAGGTAGGTCCATCATAAGATCACGATCTTATACAAATGGAACTTATATCATGGAATGTAGTCGATGAATAAGTAACTTTAGGCTTTTTATGCCTTTTAGGTTGAATTATAACTTTTGTTTTGATACAAAGAATGTCATATATGAAAAATTATTGGCGAACGGAAGTTGAGAGGGAGATATAAGTTAGTGAAGATAGAAAGAGACAGAGTTACGTTTTTTATTTTACTGTAGGAGATAAAAAAAGTTTTACTTCAGTCGTGTTGTCGCACACTCGTTTTTTTTCTGATTGTATTGATATTATATAATGTATTAAGTTATGAATAGGATTACTTTTGATTGTTTTTATTGTTGAACAAATGATAATGGTTAGAATTTAAATGGTGAACAATTAGAGTCATACGTTTTAGTTGAACCGTAGCAGAATATAAATGAGTTTGCTAATTTGGATTCGATGCGACGTTAGTTCGTTAAATTGTTTTGACTTACGTATCATTCGTGTTTAACATGGCAAGTCATAAATTATTAGTTTGAGTTACGGAAATCACGGGAAGGCATCATTCTAGGTTTTTTTCCGTTGAATAGAACTTTGGATAATCTTGTTTTTTTTTTAATCAAACAACTATCGGACAGTACCATCTTATGTCAAATATCTACCATCGCCCATCTACATCTCGTTTTAAAAATAAAGCTTTACAAACAGTAAACCGCCGTTAATCTGTATTTTACTACAATGACAGATAATTCTCCAGCTTCGGGACTTTTTTTCGGTACTTGAGAACATTTACATGAGCATAACAATAATAAGTATGTATGTGTTTATTCACATCTCGTCCTTATCTATTCAGTCGCCGGATGTCTATATATTCGCCGGCGCTGTGCATAGTGTCATTGTTCTTGACGCAGTGTATTTTAACACAGATACGTGCTTCTTCATTGTAACTATGTAATATTTTCAAATCATTTTGGGCCTAGTTGTATATATGGATATTATGTATGTATATACGTTTTGATTGATTCAATCTGTAACAACCCATTGGTCCTTTTTGCCATATAGGGAAAGGATCAGAGCTGATTTCACGATATTGCTTTACAGTGGGTTGGCAGATTTCTACTATGAGTAACGATCGCTATCTGGTACCTATATATGATAACAAAGGGGATCGGCAGGTTAACGTGCTCTCCGAAGCACGGGGGGACCCACGGCATGTTAATGCGTATAAATATATTACACACACAAACACTATTGACCCGACGATTTGCCTAAGATGGAAAATTAACGCCTTTATTTTAGGTAACTGTCCATTGATAAATTTAAATTGTAATATATTTTTATATAATTACACATACAAATATAGTAATGGATATCGTCATTCTGGACTCTTGAACGGTAAAAATGGTTACCAACAAGTCCAATAAGTCAGTTTAAGACAATAATTCACAAAATAAATATAGGTTTACTAGCTGACCTAGCGAACTTCGTATCACCTTATTTTTTTTGTCTTAAATATAATAATTACATACATCAAAATAAAATATAGCCTATCTTTCAAGTTGGATCAAACTACACAGGGAGTACAAATTTGATTAAAATCGGTTTAGTAGTTTAGGAGTTCATCGCGGAGAAACAACAGTACACAGTTACAGTATCTACTTATTAAATTTATTACAAAAAAAAATGATATAAAGTTACATTAAAAATACTTTTATGTTAAACGTTTATCAACCGGGTTTTAAAGTTTTTTAAGATTTTGTTGGCTTTAAGATAACTTTAGTGATAAAGTGACCTTTGAACCATTACAAATTTCTTCTTTCTTATCTCTATTACAACTTTCATGCTTATAGCAATGAACTTCATTACATTTTATTAACGCCTACTCCTCAGAAGGATCTATATTCAAATAATCCAGTGATCGATTTACGTGTAAGTGACAGACTTGCAAAAGGGCAAACACCAGATAAGAGTAGGACCAAAGCTGTAAATATCTTGCTCCGAATCTGAAACGATGAGAAAAATAAGTAAGATATTTAGTAAGGTAAACAACCTACTGGAGATGTTTGGGCTCAAAGTCGGTAGCGCTTATGATAATGCTCTTAATGTTGCAGATAACCATAAGCTAAAGTAACCAGTTACCACTTTGTTGTTTGTACCCTATAGGTATAAAGAAACCATTTTTACAGTCCACCAGATGAAAAGCGTTTAGCGCAGTATACATACATCAGCAACACCAAAAGCATCGCAAGTTTGTTGGTGGCCTTACCCCGGAGTCATCAGGAGCTCTGATCCTCTTACTCAGCACAAGAACACAATACTAACTAAAAGCAGTATTATGTAGCTGTGAGCTTCTGTATGGTTGAGGCAATTCTCCAGTCTTTCTGATCCAGATTTTGAGCAAAATATTTCCTGTTGTACTGTATGTTAATAAAAACTATTCTAAATTTTTTAACTGAGGTAGAGCACAGAATGTATTTTCCTGCTCAAAAAATGGAGCAGCCCGACTGGGGAAGTATCTAGACCTTACAGAAGATCAGAGCTACATAATACTGATTTTAAGCAGTTTTGCGTTCCTGTTGGTGAGTTAGGTGACTAGAGCTCCTGGAGGGAATTGGAGATAGGATCGGCAACCTGTTTGCAATGCTTGTGGTTTTGCAGACGTCTATAAGCTCCGGCAATTGCTTATCATCATGTGAACCATACGTTTGTTAGCCGACCTAGTTATAAAAAAATCAGCGGCAAGAATGACATATATATGAGATATAGATAATTTGGCAGCCCTGACATGCTTCCTGAGGATATCTGTGTTAAATAATATAAATTAAACTGCATAATCATCATCCATTTAACTACTGAAATCAATACATATAATAAAAATGTAAATGTAATATGTTTGTGCACGATAATCTCAGAAACGGCTTATTTGATTTATATAAATCCAACTACTGGGCATCCCACTACTAGGCATAGGGCTCTTTCTCCGTGTAGGAGAAGGATCAGAGCTTAATCCACCACGCTGCTCCAATGCGGGTTGGCGGATATATTCCCTACTATGAGTAACGATCGCTATCAGGTGTACATGATAAAAACCGGGACCGACGGCTTAACGTGCTCTCAGAGGCACGGTAGGGAGAAAAAATTGACATGAAACAGACACTAAGTGTTAAACTTTCCTTAAAATTTATTGTTTGTTTCATGTCAATCAGTTCATAAACAAAAAAGTTATGCAAATTTAAAGAATCACGTTGAACATGTAAATACTTAAACGGCGTTTATAATCCAAAATAAACCAAAAGATATTTCCAAAATATGCTGTCCAAAGTCACTCGGACAAAGTCGTGGGCACAGCTAGTGTGAACTAAAGTTATGATTAGAGCTTTTAAATAATATTTTTTCTTTGTTATACTTTTAAAAATAAAAAAAGATATTCGACTTATATTTGTTGACTATTATATTTGTATAAATTAAAAAAAATAGAATAATCGATATGATAGGAAAAAGGAAAAAGATTTCTCTAACAAATTTACGCTACTCTATACCATCTAAAACTAAGAAGCACTATGCGAAAACTTTACTTTCCATATCCACAAGCATAAGCTTAATATAGAGGCGGATAAATCAAAGGAGAATTCTAAACGGTTTTTTTATTACCCTTATGATTATTCACAGCGCACAACATCCTGTGCTAGAGCTGTTAATTTTTTATTTTGGGGTAGGTCTTACGGTACTCGGCGCTTAGTTTCAAACTTGCATCGATGGGAATCGATCGTTTGTCTTCCACACATATGGAATATTTCGTTTCATAAACGGATGTGATAAGCTATCGTGTGTCGTTAGCTCTGTGCTTTATTCACTGTTTGCATTAATAGTCGACAATACATGTAGTTGCAACGATGAACGGGTATAGAATTGTTTTGTTGTTGTCTGTGCTACCTGTGCTTTGTGTGTCTTTGAGTGAGGATGATTTAGGTGTTTGTAAACGGAGGTACGTGAATTATTTTTATCAAAGATATTAGGTAAGATAGTATTGAGGTAGTAGGGGTATACTTTATTATTATTATTAATAATGGTTCACGTTTGTTTTTTTTATATAATAATTAATCTGATTCTTTTTAAGTTACAAAAGGAATCAATTAATGGGTATTATAAATTTCATTGTATTTTTGTATTGAATTTTTGATTTAGAATGTGTTTTATTTATCATAAATTATCTGTTTTAATGGGATTGCATCTGATACCGCATTACTTTACACGAATTAATTACTAATTTAAAATGTAGTAAGTCACATACGCCGAGTTCCACGAAAAGAAATTAAAAAGTAGTGATTAAACTAATTTAATCGCAAGAATTGTATGAAATACTTGTGATTAAATTAGTTTAATGTCTACTTAAATTTAAATTTCTTTTCGTGCAACTCGGCGTAAATATGATAATTTCGGTTGCTAACAAGGCACGCTAACAACACATTTAAATCCGGAGATAAAATAATTTAATGTAGATTTTCCTGTCTCTTCTAAACAAAACATAGATATAAATGTAGCGATGGGAGCTTCAAGCGGCGATATTATGACGATATTATACAAGTAACGCGCTATTAAATTTCATGTTTTATTGTATTTATAAGGTTTAGCTATTTGCTTCATGTGCCTAGTTGTGTTATGTTGTCGATGTTTCCTCTGTAAACAGGGGTTATCTGTACGACATCACTATCGGTGATGAGATTGAATCAATTCGATCGATCGATCGAAGAAATTTTAATATATGTAATAAAGTGTTAAATAAATAAATGTAATTTATTAATTTAAAAAAGACACATATTTTAATAGGTAATCAAGTAAAAACATTCTTAGAGGATGACAACATAATATTTGATGCACGGATCAATTTTAATAATTCTTTTACCATTAGAAAGCTACATTAGCCGGAAGTCACATGGTCTGTTGAGTAATACACACGTACGTGTAATGGTAGGAAAAGTAGTAAATTCAATTTCGGCGAAACACTAGTTTCGTTGATTATAAGTGATCGTAAAACGAAGAGTTTTGTATTATAATGATAAAGACGTGTACAATTTATAATCTTAACGTATGGATAGGGTTTTACAAAAAGAATTTTTTTTATAAATCGAAATGAAACAATAAATTTGGATGACAGTGATTCAAATTTTTATTCTATTAAAAAGACCAAGTTTTGGCAATTATTAATGAAAAGAAAAACAACGTGTGGTGTTGTGGGACACCAGATAGGAACGAAGTTCCTCGTTATAAAATATTACTTTTAAGTTCTATTTGAGGTATAAAGAAAATAATTATTCGGGTATAATTTTTTATTATTAATTTTTTAATCGATATAAATAAAAAAAACTACGTTACAAAGTTATCTTAACACTTTTATTTTATTTACAATGATTTATAAAAATACATGTCGAATGACGTAATAATAATAGCAAACTGCAATAATAATAACAGTCATCACGTAGACTATACATAAGACACTGCCATATAGCCATCATACTTAGACTATAGATAAAAATCTTACGCTTTTTTTAACGTTACGGACGTTTTCTGTTGGCTAGGGTACCCCTTTTGCAACGCCCCATAAGGAACTTGATTCTTATAATATCTGATAAATGTCCACGACGAATACCGATGTCGATCCATTTACCAAAGTTTTTAATCAGTTTTTGACAAAACGGTGGATCTATTTCATTAATCACTTCACGAATTTAATGTGGTTTTTTGATAGTTTGAGTGTGAGTGAACTTATTATTTGGGTTGGTGGGCTTAAAGCTTTACAATAACAAGGAAGTAAATAAAAATGTGTTACTAATTGATTATTATAATTAACACTACAAATCGCCATAACAAACCTTTCCTATAATGCAGTGGTTCTTAAAAAGTGGTCCGCGGACCACTTGTGGTCCCTAGAGGCATCCGAAGTGGTCCACGAAAGCGAGGAGCATAGTGAGTGAATCTTACTAGGCTATGACTAATTACGTCAGATGTTACTCCAACAACAATTAGTGGTCCGTTGCAAAATATATATTTAGACAAACGGTTCCCCCATCACTGAAAGGTTAAGAAAATAATGCAAAATTATTTTAACCAGATCAGCACAGTATTACACAGTGCAACTATTCAAAATCAAAATTACTTTTTTTATATAACAAAGTCGGCAAACAAGCATCAAGGGCGTTGCTGATCCTAGCGCCAATCCGCCCAGGAGCTCTGGTCACCTTACTCACCATAGGAATACAACATTACTTGAAACCAGTATTATTTAGCTGCGATCTTCTATAAGGTCGAGATATTTCCCCAGTCTGGCTACTCTCTGGCGAATTTTAGCAGGATATGTCCTGCTGCGCCCTACTTTCGAATCTTCATCTTACAAATTTGAATTATTATTAAAAGTGAGATACCACTGGTTCGGAATGTACATTTTGCAAGGAATAATTGGCAATAAGATCTGCAGTTACTCTTTTCGTTTTCTTCATTATATGTGTATACCAATAGAAGAAACAGACAAGTTAACACACTCAACGTATACTACTCGCTCAACTCGTTATATATAACACAAAATATTTTTCTAAGTGAAATCTCTTTAGAATCGTCGTGATTTGAAACTCGATGAAACGAAAATGCTAATAATTTACAATAATTGTGTTTGCTTGCAAAAGAAAAAAAAAACCGACTTCATTTACATAGACAAGTAAAAAACGTAAGCAGACGAAAAAAAATTAACAAACACACTAGTCACTATGATTTTCGAGGGTTTCCCACGATTTCTCTGGGATTCCATCATCAGATCCTGGTTTCCTTATCATGGTACCACACTTGGGATATCTCCTTTACAACCAAAAAAAGAATTATCAAAACCGATTCATAAATGACGATACGGTTGAATTAAGTAACCTCCTCCTTTTTTGAAGTCGGTTAATGAAGAAACAAACACATAAATGTATATTATTAAGTCAGCGAGAGAATGAGATAGAATAAATTAAACGGTATTTTATATTCTCGGTGAAAAAATCTCTTGTAGGCTACTTTTCAGAAGTTTTACTTGTGCAGTGTGTAGATTCCAACACACACACACACACACACATACACACACACACACACACACACACACACATTTTTAATCTATAACCATACTCGTAAATGGTAATAGTGTTTAGTTAACACATTAACGCCGAGTTGCACGAAAAGAAATTAAAATTTAAGTAGTGATTAAACTAATTTTAATCGCAAGAATTGTATGAAATTCTTGTGATTAAATTAGTTTAATCTCTACTTAAATTTTAATTTTGTTTCGTGCAACTCAGCGTAACATAACTATCGGTACAAAATTTATGACTTAAATGTATAAAAGAACTTAAACTTAATCGAACACATTAACTACTCGTAATCATACGTACATTTGTCGGAAACCAGTTTTATATAATTAACGTAGTTAACTGAAATTAGAATGTATATATATATATATATCATTGTTTATACAAGCATTTGCTACTGTTGACATCTCAGCTCACAGATCAAGAGCCCGGGACGGCAAGACTTTCGTCGTTTCATTGTCATTCTGTCAAAGCCACTATGAGTTTGATTTCGTATTTGGCCTGTTCTACCTGTTTTGGGCGCATGCACTGACCAAATTTCAGTTTTTATAAAATGACGAAGTTCTGGCCCTCGCGGACTTTTGGGATATCCCAAACGAGCCCAAAGCCATCTAATTACATTAGCTTAGACTTTAGCTTTCAACTCGATATCAACGGTTTTGATTCTTTCGAATAGTTTATACATTCAATGTGTTCGGCTTATCATAGTTTTACCTTACTACATTATATTTGTTATTGCATAAAAAACTTTCTCCCTTATTGATTCTTTTGCATAATCAAAGTGATTAAAAACCATAAATATTACGTACAATATACGAGTATATTTGTGAGTAATCTGAAATTTTTATTCGGCAATTTAATGATATATATAACATCTGATATTTTTTATTTTATTTATAGTATTAAATAATATTTTTAATTTTAATTATTTATATTTTAATGTCATAGTAAGTTAATCATACATACAGAAATGACGCCGCGTTTGCGCAACGGTCACAGCCATGGATTGTACCTGTTGCGCTGGCAGTTGCGGGTTCGATCCCCACACATGACAAACATTTGTATCGGCCATACAGGTGTTTGCCGTGGTCTGGGCGTTTGTGCAGTCCTTGTGGGTCTCCCCACCGTGCCTCGGAGAGCACGTTAAGCCGTCGGTCCCGGTTGTTATCATATAAACCTGATAGCGATCGTTACTCATAGTAGGGAATATTGCCAACCCGCATTGGAGCAGCGTGGTGGATTAAGCTCTGATCCTTCTCCTACATGGGGAAAGAGGCCTATGCCCAGTAGTGGGATATTAGAGGCTGAAGCGTATATACAGAAATGTCATATATATTATAACTCTAAACATGTTTGCACAGACAGCTTAAAACGAAGGGATGCGTGTTAATAGTGTAAATTTATATGTTCGTATATTCAATAATACAATAGTGTTTTTTATTTGTTTCAGACGCCAAGGTCGAGTAAGTATCGTGCGGTAAAATCTATTATAGTTATTTTTAATTAATTGATCATTGATATACCGATGTTTCAAGTTTACAGTAGCTATTTCATGATTAAAATAAAAATAAATTAATTAATTTAATCTTCACACGATGTATGAGCAAAAATATGTTTTTATATTTAATTTCACTTATACAATATGAAAAGTACTAATAAGTATATATTTTTTTCAATTACAGATTAAATTAATATGTTGCGATGACTGGTTGTATGACAAAAACACAAAAACTTGTAAGCCAAAATGTATGAACAATTGCGCTGGTGGTGAATGTGTCGAACCTTATAAATGTGTGTGCAAACCGCCCAGGGTATTAACCGACAAAGGTACTTGTGAGATACCACAATGTGACTTTGCATGCATCAACGGAGAATGTACATCTCATAATACATGCACGTGCAAAAAGGGTTACTCCAAAGTCAACGAATCAACTTGTGCAGTGGATTGCCCGCAACCCTGCATAAATGGAACCTGTGTGGAACCCGGTGTTTGCAGTTGCTTGCAAGGATATAGGCTAATTAATGAGTTTGAATGCGAACCAATATGCGATGAATGCGAAAATGGTGAATGCGTTGCTCCAAATGATTGTTATTGCAATGAGGGGTATACAAAGAAAGATGGTAAATGTGTCCCTCGGTGCGATAGTGACTGTGTTAATGGACATTGTTCCGGACCAAATACGTGTACATGTAATTCGAATTATAAAATCGACCCATTGGATAGATTTGTTTGTCGACCGACTTGCGATCCACCGTGTGTTAATGCTTCTTGTGTAGCTCCGAATACGTGTTCCTGTATGACAGGGTATGAGGCACTCAATGATACGGTCTGTAAACCAAAATGTAATGGTTGTTTCAATGGTGACTGTGTTGGACCTAACGAATGCCGATGCCATAAAGGCTATGCCATGAAAAGCGGTGTATGTAAGCCTATTTGTTCAAATATATGTATTAATGGAATATGCACAGCGCCAGAAACATGTTCATGTCTTCCTGGTTACAAAAATAATCCAGTGGACAAATTTACTTGTCTTCCAGTATGTAAGCAAACATGTGTTAACGCTTCTTGTACTGGACCAAATTTGTGCAGATGCAAGCCAGGATATGAACCAGTCAATACATCAGTTTGCAAGCCAAAGTGTATTCAATGCTCAAACGGTGATTGCGTAGAACCTAACAAATGTATTTGCCATGAAGGTTATAGTCTGATTGGAGGTAAATGTAAGCCTGTGTGTAAAAAGGAATGTATTAACGGATTTTGCTCGGAGCCAGACACATGTACGTGTAACTACGACTTTGAACTAAGCGAAACAGATAAATATAAATGTCAACCAGTTTGCTCTCCTAAGTGTATCAATGCAACATGTAAAAGCGCGAACGTTTGCGAGTGTCTAGACGGGTACGAAAAAGCAAATAATAATTTCACTTGCAAACCTAAATGCTTAGACTGTGAAAATGGTAAATGTGTAGAATCTGGAGTATGTTTTTGTAATGAACGGTACAAGATGGAAGACGGTAGATGTAAGCCGATTTGTTCTAAAACATGTAAAAATGGATATTGCAAGTCACCAAATCAATGTGCCTGTTTAGATGGTTACGTCAAAAGCGCTAATGATTCGTCAGCCTGTATTAAGACCTGTGCTAGTTCATGTGACAATGGAACTTGCGACAGTGCAGACAATTGTATTTGCAATCCTAATTTTGAACTTGTAGATGGTCAATGCGTACCAATTACTGTGTAAGTAATCTTATTTTTTTTTTACGATTTATTCTGGCTTAGTTTTATTACTTCCATTTTTAAGAAGTTAAAAAATTAATATAAGTAAAAGTTATGTGTAATATAAAAATTTAATTCTCTAAATAGAGTTTAGATTTACGTTTACTATTTTACAATTGAATTATTTTTTGAAAGAATTAAACACAAAAAGAACAATTTAATAAATGGTAGAAGTTAATAGGTATACTTGTATTTTACCAACGTATATAAATATATATCAATTATTTCATTACAGTGTAAACTGCAATGACTGTGAAAGTAATTGCAGTAACGGCGATTGTCAGTGTGCTGATGGCCGTGCCTGCTTCTATGATAGTGAAACAGCTAAAGTCGCATCACCAACAGGGTTTGTATCACTTCAACATTTTAGTATTTTTTTTATGACAACATACTTTAGTTTTTTATTACGACTAGGTGCTATTGTAACAGTAACTATGTATTGCACATGTTCTCTCGCTCGTTCACTACATCCTATCGAACTGCACTGCTGGATATACCTCCAATGTTTTTTTTTTGTTATCGCAGGGGAACCCATTTACGGGTGATATCCAGGAAGCCTGGGTAGGCATTCCTAGACCGTATATCGGCTTCAGCACTTGGGGGGGGAGATGCAATACCGACCAAAACCCCTGCGGGAGCCTTCAGCCGCTTTAATTGGAGGGTCCCGGATCTGCAGGCAACCGGATCCCTCCAGCGACAGGCTGGCCTCGGCGAAAAGACCAGACTTCTCCTCCATGGGGACTGTCCGGCTCACCTCTGAACAATCCCGACGACGCCGTGTCTAGCAGGACCGGGTTCCCATCTCGGGCCGACACGGGCACAGGGGCGTTACTGGAGGCGCATTAAGTTGCGCCTCCTAAGCACCCCCGTTCGTCGCCTGCGGACGGAGGCCTCGTCGGCGCCCCTCTCTCTCATCCGCTCGTTATTCTCCTTCTGGGACATTACTGTCTCGCAGAAGGAGACCATCGCTTTCCAGGACTCGTCGTCGCCGAGCATCGCGATGATGATGCTTGGCAGTGACAAGTCCCCTCCGAGGACTGTCGTCAGATCGCGACGCAGCGCCGTCCATACCTCCAATATTTGCGCTAAACATTCCGGTTCACCGCAATCCTCCTCCAGCCTCCACCGGCCGGTGAGGTTTTACATCTATCGCCGGTCTAGCGGGCCGGAGGACGTCCAAACAGCGTTTGCCAACAAGTGGTCGCTACTCCTGGACACTCCTGTTCCAGCTGACGTGACTAGCTCACTGTAACTTCAACTTGCTGATTGTTTATGGGATATGTCGGTTACTTTCGTTCTCTCGCGGGTAGTCTTATTTCTGATCCTATCTTTGAGAAAAATTCAAAACATAGACTGTATAAGTGTTTATATGCCGTACTATGAACGTTTGTTGTGTTCTGGTCGTTTGAGTTTGTGCTATGTGTACTTTGGGACATGATTCTCATACTACTGGCGGCCGTTGATTGTTGGGCGTTTTTCACGATAAAATTTATGTGAATTTGTCATCCAACCATTTTAATTTCTCGAAAATACTAATTTAGTCATAACAACAGGAAGCTATGGAGATAAAAAAAAAAAATATTATATCAGTAACAGTCTTACATTATTACGAGTAAGCTTTACAAATTATGTAAATAATAAAATTAATTATTATTCTAAACCCGCCTGCCCAGCGTGGTGACTATGGGCAAAACACATGAGTTCACGTTATTTTTGGCGTAAACTTGTGGAGGCCTATGTCCAGCAGTGGACTGTATCGGCTGTAATGATGATGATTATTCTAAAATGTTAAAATTGTGTGATGGGCATTATAGAGTAAAAATCATAAAAATTATAAATGACTTTAGTGTGTCATCACAAATTTCAATTTTATTTTTATTACTATTCAACATAGTGACTTAAAACGTATTAATCGTTTACAGATTAGCTGGTCTGCAGTTAACGTGGTTGTTGGGAGGATGCATCGGTTTGCTGCTCTTGGCGTTGGTCATTGTTGTGATTGGAAAAATGTGGCGGAAACAGCAGCAATACACCAGCAAAACAACTGAAACTGGTATAAACCTATCTTTGTCAAATAATTACCTATGTTGCTTTTGCACTTACTGTGTCCGAGTTTCTTGTGTGTGTGTGTGTGTGTATGTGTCTGTCTGTGCGTGTGTGTGTGTATGTGTGGGTGTGTGCGTGTGTGTGTGGTCGCGCGTGTGTGTGTGTGTGTGTGTGTGTGTGTGTGTATTTCTGTGTCAAAATCAAAGAGCGCTATAGTAAAATCTTGTGATTTAATGAAGTATTAAAGAAGGCGAAAAAGTTAAAATTATATAAAGTATTCGACACAGTTCAGTTATGCATGGTTTTTGGTACAAACGATTAATGTTGCTCTCGTAAATACAATCAAAAATAATTTTCGATTTCCCAATCGACTTTAAATTAATGATAGTTTTTTTTTATTAATTTTTTAAAATTAATTATTACAGGCAATGCTTTTGGAAGTGTAGTTTACACAGTGCCCAATACTCTAACGAATCGAAGCTATCCCACTGACGAGTTCAATGATCAAATCGATGATGAAGAAGGTGATGAAAATGGCGACGAACGTGGCGAAGCGACACAAGCGGCCGAACAGCTCCTAGCGAGCAGAATAGTATTCGAACAAGACAAATCTTAGCTTAATATCAAAACTTAGGACATTATACAGCAAAATTGTGTGATTTGTAGTTATTGTCTAGTATTATTGTATATTTATAGAAAGTGGTAGTGTTGCTTTGAAAATTATATCAAGTATTGTAGCCAAGACGACAACCCAACGAAACTGTTTATTTATTAAATAACTATATAAATAACGTCTTTACTCAACGACTTCAACTAGTATTTACTCCTATGTCATAGATTCAGAAACACACACAACACATAACCAAAAACAGAAATATCCATATCACGGCAAACATTTGTATGACCAATACAAATGTATGTCATGTGTGGGTCAGTCAAAAGTTAGCGTAACAGCTTATACCCGTTGCTACAGAAATAGTAATACAGTACAGTAAAGCACAGAGAATGGAGCCTATACGCGTTGAGCCAGGAATTTCGAGTTGCGAGAGAACAAAATTGTAAAAAAAAACATTGATAAACTAAATTTGCCAGTTTACCGGTTTTAGCGTAATCGTTTTAATCGAAAATTACTTAGGTCGTGAGTTTTCGTATAATACTCGTACCTATGTCGAATAGTTTTTTAAGCGTTTATAAATTTTATAATCTTAATATCTAAGTAATCGTAATCTTATCAACTACCTCCATTTTGATTTTCAGACCTCTTGTCATACATCTAGGAGACCAAATTGTGTAATTTGATACGGCCAGCATGTGTATGTTGTACGTATAACATACGTAAAACGATAAACAATTCAGCTTGTAACATCCCATTGCTTTGCATAGGCCTCTTTCTCCATGTAGCAGAAGGATTGGATCTTAATCTACCAAGCTGCTCCAATGCGGGTTAGCAGATATACTCCCTACTAGTCATATAACGATTGCCATCAGGTGTCTATGGGTCTCCGGGACCGACAACTTAATGCGCTATTCGCGTGCTATCATATCAGCTTTAACGGTCTCAGTTACGTGTAATTTATGCAATCGTGAATGACTTTTCTATTTTTTAGTTTTTAAGACATATTTTGATATGATTTTTAAAGCAACGTACTTATTTATCATGTGGTTCAAATTTAAATTGTTAATTTTATTCGAAATTGTTACACGACGTTTACTTAATATAATATCTAAGTTTTGTTATAAATCACAAAAATGTATTGTAAATAAGTTATGAAAATAATTTTTACAATAAAAAAAATATAATAAGTTTTGAGAACTTTTTACTTACTGAGAAATGTAAGGATGTCTCCTGTAATGTTGTCTTGTATACGAGTTAAATTTAGAATTTTAAATAATCTTAATTTATGAAACTACAATCAATGCAAATGCAAGCGAAGCTCGAAAGGCTTCGTATTTTCCTGAAACGTTTGAAACTAACGAAAATGAAATGAAGATAGAAAAACGAAATAGAGCGGTTTTTAGACATTCCTACCCTTAACACTATTTTTCTAGTAGTTGGAGATCCAAAGTAGAAATGATCTTCACCCATCTGTTGGATACATAATTTTTTTTTTATCTTTTTTTCATTATTTTAAAAAATAAATCGCGAACTGGCTGAAAAAATCCTGGCCTATTACTAATTAATTTTTTTAAATAAATTAGTGCAAACAAAAAATATTTTTTAATAATTAAATACATAGATGAATGTCGTGTCTAGTTTAAATCTTAGACCTCAAATATCAAGATAAAATCCAATATAAATGTCTCGTATTGTAATCTGAACGTAATTGTTACGTTGACTACTTTGTACTTGTTTCAAGTGTTAGTATTACTGTCCTAAATTAATGGGTGACAACAAAAACCTGCAGGCCTAGCATGCGCGCCACGACAAAATTTTGTCTACCCCTTTTCTCGTATTATCTCTCTATGTCTACAGTAGCTAACATGCGTGCACGCGATACTCTTCTCGTTACGTCAATAGAAGAGATAATCATTAAATTTTAGTGATCTGTGATATTGATCTCTACGGAAGCTAACATGACATCGTAATTTTGTCGAATTTTGTCGTTTTAGGAAGAGAAACTTCTCGTTTTCAATATTATCGACGAGAAAGACGATAAATAACAAATAAATAAAACCGGGCGCCTATTTTTTTTATACCATGGCGTTTCCTTATTATAATTATATAATTTCGGTATACGAAGAGCGGGAAATGCGAAAAGTCGAGTGAAGTGTGCCATATAATGACACAAAAAACGTATTTGCGCCCTGTTGCTTCTTATTCTAAATAATAATAATAATAATACTTTATTTCAGACCAAAGTATAAGTCCATATTGGGTTAGTACAACAAGACAAGACAACATTCAGAATAAAAAACAAAACAAAATTATATTAAAAAAATCAATAAGTAAAAATAAAATTAAATAGAAAAAATCAATATTAAAAAAAAAAAAAAAAAAAAAAAATTCAAAAAATTTTAAAAATTAAAAAAAAAAAAAAAATAAATAAAACAATGCGTGATAGAATTACAATTATCTAATGTGCGACAAGATATAAAGCACAACACGAGCATATTGTTTTACATATATAATTAAATTCATTTACTTACGCCGTTTTATTATCCATATTAGATTTTATAAATTAGATATACACTTTTTATCTTAACCAAAAGGCCGAGAACATTGTTAAATAAAACACTCGTTTGAAATTATACAAACGTTGGCTCATCCCGGTTTGGCACGATTGGTCAATAACCTTGTAAATTCAACTTTACGACATAAGAAATAAGAATGATATTCAGTTGTGATTATGGTTGATAATGTTTCTCTACTCGACAAGGCGAAGTCTTCGGAAGAGAATTTTGTCTCTCGTAGTGCGCATGTTAGGGTAATCGAGAAAATACTCGATGTAGACATTATTTCTCTCTCTCGTCAAGATATATCTCGTTGTATGCATGCTAGGCCGGCTGGTGACAAGATAAACTGATGGTAATACAAGGGGTTGGGAAATTTTGAATCGCGATGTCTATTGTCAGTTATAATTATTGTCATTATATATTTAAATGGCGTCAAAGATACAAATAATAATAATAATGAATTCAAGAATAATACGAAACAAACTATACTGGCTGACATTTCTAAAGGCAATTGTACTTTTTAAGACTTGCATATTATGTAGAGTAATTTTAAGTAAGAATAATAATGTTCGATTATATGTAACTATAGGTAACTATGGTTTTCTCTCAGTAAGTCTATGTCACATATTGGTAACGTGACATTCTCTTGCTAAAAGAATTTTCAAAAGAATTATTGTACATATAATAAAAAACCGAATCTTCTATATATTTAGTATTACTTGTTTAGATTTTTTAAATATATTTGGCTCAGTCAGTCAGTTCAGCTTATTGCTGGACATAGGCCTCCGCAAGTTCGCGCCAGACATCCCGGTTTTCCGCAATCTTCATCCTGGCTAAATCGGCAATCTTACGTAGTCCAACGTCGTCGGTCCAACGCGACCGGGCCAGAGCACGTCCCACACTGCGAATATTTGGCTGCGAAAGTTTAAATAGGCCGAAAGGCTTGATAATGACGGATTTAATCTGGAAAAAAGGAAATATTCAAATGGTTAATAAATATTGATTGTTTTCTGTTCTAATATACGATTATTAATAAGATTAGTCTTGAAGGAGACAAAAAAGGCTGTTTTTTTAAATAATAAAACTTTATGCCTAAAATAAACTATGTCAAGTTTATAGGATTTTTAACAGGTAGCTGATTTAGTGATTTTGAATGAAAAGTAAAAATTATTGTGCCGCTTTGCATAGCGTTAAAGTCTATTCGCGTTAAAGAAATAGTGACTCATAGCTGTCCCCTGTCTGAAGGACAGTCATGAAGTAAGCTTCAACTGGTTAATTTGAATTTGAATACGATTTTCATATTTACTACGATTTAATTATTCAAAGGGCGTGATTAAGCTAAGTGACAGCAATGAGTCAGTGTTTTCTTAACGTGAATAGACTATAAGTTATTTATAAGCGAGTCTGTCAATCTGTTAAAGAAACGATCGTAAAATGAATGGTTTTATTTGAAAATAATCTATTAATCTCAATAAAATAATAATATATTTTTATAATATGAATTGGCATTTTGTAAATATTGAATTATATTTATTTAAAATGAAATGGTTTTTTTTACACTTACTTCTGAACGCCATGACTGAAATAAGGTTTTCAGTTTCAAAGGATAGTTATTTGTGACAAAGGAAAAAAAATATTATCATATTGCACCAAAAAATAAATAAAATAAAATGAAAAAGAGAAAGGGAATAAATAAAGTGGTTATAGTTATTTTTAAATAATTGAATAATACATTGGCGGAGTTTGCTGATACTGCTACCGCTCTGGGGGTTGTGGGTTCTATTATAACTTTGAGTATAGGTGTGATTTAAGTATTTATTAAAGTAAGTATTCAGTTCAGTTCAGCCTATTGCAGTCCACTGCTGGATAGGCCTCCACAAATTCGCGCCAAAAATGGCATGAAGTCATGTGTGTTGTCCGTAGTCACCACGCTGGGCAGGCGGGTTGGTGACTGCAGAGCTGGCTTTGTTGCACTAAAGACGCTGCTGCCCGTCTTTGGCCTGTGTATTTCAAAGCCAGCAGTTGGTTCGCACCAGACATCCCGGTTTTCCGCAATCGTCATCCAGTAAATAATAAAGTAAACTAATAATTAAAAAAAAAAAACAAAAAACCCGCCTGCGTGAAGAACAACTAATAGAAAATGAACTGAAAAAGCTGGAACAAGATAAAAATTCAATATGCACACAAAGTCAGCGAAATAAATAGAAACAATATCAAACATTTTGTGCTGTACATTTAAAATATATTAATACGGTAGTCCTTCGAAACTTTATGCAACGTCGTACATAACATGCAGTCGGAGACATGCACAAAGAGAGATGATTTGACTTATCCTTCAATTTCATTCTTAAAATTTTTTTCATTAACTACAATGGCTTCGCGCAGCCGCCATGTTTGATTTTTTTTTAATGTAACCTATCTAAGAACACTTGGGCAGCTAAGACGAACCTAACGATACCTCAATTATGTAAATCCGTTCAGTGGTTCTGGAAATACGAGGTAGTAAAGAATATTACATACAAATATACATACATACAAGATACGCGCGAAAAACATAACCCTGCCTTGGCAGTCGGGTAATAAGTATATTAAAAAAGTAAGTATTATTTGAATTAAAATATTTACAGTTTTTAAATATTTTAATTCAAATAATACTGTATGGGACAGTCTATGGTTGAGTGAGAGATGACATGTGAGGGAAGGTTATGAGGGAAACCAAACCCAATGAAAGTCGATCTAACACTAAATTTATTAAGATTATTTTGAGTATATATAGGCAGAAGTACAGACGTCATTTGACGTCATTCGTAGCAAACAAGTATCAATTTCATTTGAAATCTGCATAAGAAAAATAACAATTTCGTAATAAATCAGCTAAATTAAAGAGGTTACTAATTAGCAAAACAATCATATTGCTCAATGTGCGTTAGCCCGTACAAATACTTACTACTAATTTAATTTGCTCTAGATTGAACATGATATTTCCTGCTGTGTCCCACCTCAGTTATCAATGGCGAAATAATACTCCGCTAAAAATAAATATTAAGTAAAGTTACAAATTTTTCCTGGTAATAAACAAATCACCACGGAAAAATATTTGACAATCATGTCTTGTTTGGCTTTACACGTAGCTGTTGGCGTCGTTACGACTGAGCCTGAAATACTGGTCTGGCTTTGTGTGTTCAATATTGCGTGTATGTTTGCGTATATTATATATTTATTTGTATGTTAATTTATTAAAATTAATAATATGCATTTTTATCTGTTACCTAAAACAGACATTTGGGTGCTTACATAAGAGAGAGATCTCCTCGGACCTTACTTTATTTTCTGACTAGCGACCCGCCCCGGGTTCGCACGGGTGCAATGCTAATACTAAATATACTACAGAATGTCTTTATTTATAGTGTGAAGCTAGCTTATAGCATGGTTATTAACGTAATAATAACAACATTCAAATATGCGTCGTTAGATCACACGTTGTTACAGAATGCGTTGAAGAAATAAAGGTTCACTGCTCGTTCCCCGTAGGTGAAAGCGTGATAATATGTAGCCTATATGTTGACTCGACTTTTTAATAATATTCGTGCCAAATTTGAAGTAGATCCATGCAGTACTTTTTGAGTTTATCCCGGACATACATACAGTCAAACAGACAAACAGACAAAAATTCTTAAAACTATATTTTTGGCTTCGGTATCGATTGTAGATCACACCCCAAGTATACTAACATAGTAGTATTTATAAAAAAAAAATTCAATGTACAGTTTTGTTTTTTCCTACCATTTTATTATATGTATAGATAAAATAAATTCTGATAAAACATATACAGACCAGCTTAGGCCAACGGCCAATGCTCAGATATCAGGTTTCACAAGTACCTACGTACAGATTTTAAAACTTTAAATTTAAGCTTAATTACTAATTTATTTTCACATTAATTCCAGCACTTGTCTGAATAAACGTATACAGTTTAAGCGTACAAAGAATTGTTAAAATGATTTGTAAGGTACTTATAATCGAATCGAAATAGTATTTAGCATTAAATACTGCCGATTGAAGGTGTCTGGCAGTATCAATTTTATATTATTTAACAACATTCCTTGTAATAAAGAATCAGCAATTAGAATATAAGTAAGATGAATACAATTTTGGCGTACTTTCAGCACCTGACATCTGAGAATCGGTCATCTGGTTTGTGAATGAGAAAGTAAACAAGGGCTGAGGGCATGGGATCTTGTTCTATTACTGCGGTTTATGAGATAAAACTTTGTATTGACAAAGTGTAGGTAATCACCTAATGAACATTTTAACGAATATTATTTAAAAATATACGTTATTTTAAGGAAAACAAAATGAAAAATTTAATTCCATTATTCATACAATTAAAATTATTAACACGTGTTTCAATAACATGTTTGTGATAACGTTTAATTAATAATGAAATAAGTTAACTGTTTTTAGCTGCTAACAAGCAAAATGTAATAATTATGTTATTTATATGCCTGCAGTGCGATTACATTTTATGACGCCTTATTTAGACGACACTTTGTTTAGTAGATTTGTTTTAATTTAGTTCAGATTAAGCTTTGCTTAAAAAGTGTATAAATGAGTGATGTATGATATAATGAGTATGATGAGGATTGCCCAGAAGCAGGATTTTTGGCGCGAACATATAATAAAACTCACACACATGTGTAGATAAAAATGTACATATAGTAAAAAAATAGGCTAGGATTTTTTTCCTCCCGTGGAACGCGATCTATAACACATATAAAACCCGTTTCGAAGGAACGCAGTTATCTATTAAGCAGGAGCATTCTGTGTATATATGTATCTACATATTTATATCAATCGTTTTAATGGCGTTAGGATACTTCAAACTCACCGCTTTTTACTTACATATTATTCTACTTAATGTCACATTTCAATATCAAGTGACTTCTTCCCGTTTTCCCGCTCCACATAAAATAGACACAAGGAATCTGAACAGCACTTCTTCAGCTTAAGTGTTTCTTTTTTTTTCAGGAAGGCATTTTGTAAGATTTGAAGAGAATATTTTAAAGTGAATGGATATATTTTTAGGTCAAACAATTCTCGACGTTTCTTTTATACTCGAGTACATTGTAAATGTTGTTTTTTAAGTGACAACTTTTTAGCCGCATTGGGTGTCTTTTGCTTGGGGAAAATTTTATGGGTTCACGTCACAGACATACTCATGACTCACGTGCAGCGGCCGTGTGCTATGTGCTTTAGATGCTGTTTGGATGGGTGAAATCTTGTGGTGAAATAACGCGAACGCGTTATCGACATGCAAATTTTGATAAAAGTTATAACTTTTCACTTCTAGCTATAGTCTCTATAGCTGCCAATGTTTTTTAAACAGATAGGACGGCAAACAAGCGTACGGTTCTCCTGATGGTAAGCGATTACTACAGCTCATAGTCGTCTGCAACGTCAGGATAATATGATCACAGACAAGATACGTCTGAGACTTTTTAATCGCAAAATAAGAAGAAGGAAGAAAAGAAAGGGGGATTAAGAAGGGCCATTAATTAAGTTTACTTCGCTACAAATTCTTAATCTGGCTTCTAAAAGAAAGTTAGAAGTTAGGTTAGTTAGAAGGAGCATTTCTGATGATGATTTATCGGTAATTCATTGCACAGTTTATTGGCATCGACTGTGAAATAATTAGGCTTCGAAAGGAACGTAGATCCCTAGAATGATTGCTGGAAAGAAAGTTAAATTTAGATTTTAGTTAAGAAGATGAAAAAGGTTTGAAAATTAAATAATAAAGAGTACCGATAACTCTCAAATTTCTCTGTTCTGTGGGGCAACCATTGTAGTTGGCATCGTTAAAACGAAATATGGTCACATTTGTGCGCAGCTTGTAAATGAAGCGTAATTATACAAGTATTTTGCAATATTTGCAAATTGATCAGTTGCTCTTCGCTTAAGTCTGGTTACCAAGAATCGCTGTAAACAATAATAGGTAAAAGAAAACAGTTTGTCAGCTTAATCGTGGCTTTCTTTGGGAGGAACTTGTTAAAGCGCATTATAAAATGAAAAGAGGCATAGAACTTACGAGATAATTACTAACTTGACTTGTCCAGCTGAGAGATCCAAAGTCACACCAGAATTTTTAAGCTTTGAGGTAAATGGTATTTATTATTATATGGTAAAACTGGTATAGGTTGTTGAATTTTGGACAATTGACGAGATATATTTCGGCTATAACGTTAATCCACTTAATTTTGGATAATAATACATTTATAGCATACAATACATTTTATTCGATATAGTCCACAGAATTAGCAAGTTGAAGTGGCAGTGGGCTGGACCGATAATCTACGTAAGATTGCCGGTGTAGGCTGGATGAGGATTGCGGAAAACCGGGATGTATGGCAGGAATTTAGGGAGGCCTATGTCCAGCAGTGGACTGCGATAGGCTGAAGTGAGTGACCGCAACCATCTCTAAATATTTTGTTTTTAAGTGATGTAATGTTAACATGTATAACATTGTGAAATTTCGAAATAAACTTTTCATACATTTTACATTTTGATGTAAAATTTATACGTAAGTAAGAAAAGTATATAATGAATAAGGAAAATATGCATATTAATGTAACAAAATTTAATGAAATAATTTTTAAATTTATAATTCACGATAATAATAAAAACCGCATGGGCAGACAAACTGATCACGGGTAAATCCTTGTTGCACTTTTATGTGATAACTTATTTCCTCTATTTAAATACGAATAAGAAGAATTTCATTATCAAATAGCAGGAAACTCGTTGCTAATGACTATAAATAATACAATTTAAGACGGGCTTTAGACGTTTTGACCTTTTAACCTCTTACTAAAATAACTTCGTGATTAAATTCATGGCTTATTTAGAATTAATTATTTAAAAAAAAGTAACTTTGAAATGTGCTATATTAAAACAAGATTATTTATTTTAAACGTTAAATTTAAATTTTTTCGTTTTTCGTTAATTTAATTATTTTAAACGTTAGTAAAATTAAAAATAAATTCAATGAAGTTCTCATTCAACAGAAATTTTTAATTTCATAAAGGAACTTATTTACACTTTTGGGCATAAAATTCATATGTTTTTTTATAAGAAATATGAATCTCATACTGCACCATTAGTAACCAGAATATTATCCAGGTTCTAATAAGGATGGCGCCACAAAGTTTGTTTATGTCTACCCTTGGCGGACTAGACGTAAACACGCATAAACTGGGGATCGTCATCGGTTGACAACTCAACATGACATTTCAATAAAAAAAAAATGTTGCGTCACAGATACATAACTTAAATTTAATGTTCCAAATTCGTCATTTTAGCTTCAACCAGCGGTATAATTTGCAACTATATTATACATTAAAGTTGACGATGTAACGCTTCAGCCTATAAAATCCCACTGCTGGGCATAGGCCTCTTTCCCCATGTAGGAGAAAGATCAGAGCTTAATCCACCACGCTGATCCAATGTGAATTGTCGAATATATTCTCTATTATGAATAACGATCGCTATCAGGTGTACATGATAATAACCGGGACCGACGACGGCTTAACGTGCTCTCCGAGGCACGGTGGTGAGACCCACAAGAACTGCACAAATACCCAGAACACGACAAACATCTTTACGGCCAAAAAATGTTTGTCATGTGCCCCGCTCGAACTCGCAACCGCCAGCGCAACAGCCACAAACCATTGCGCGAACGCGGCGTCGACGGTGTAAATATATGTGATAATAATGTTGATTATAGACATTGCTAAATATTATTTGTTGCTCTCATATAAAAATATGCGGAATGTTCTAATTTGGTTCAGTATTTGTAATGTGACCTTTCAAATTTAACTTATTTCAAGATTTCGCAGTCGATAAAAACACATAATTAAATTACTAAGACGTGATCTCTTTTGGACTAGCCCGTTGGCGCAGTTTTATAGTGCTTTCTGTTCCGCGGGTTGTGGATTCGATTCCCGCCTAAGTTTGGGTGTAATATATATATTTATATATGTATTATTTCTATGTATATTTAAAAAAAATAGTTATAACAGTCGGATGTTACCTGTAACACAAGCATTAAGTTGCTTATCATAGGAACAGACGACCGTGTGTGTATGTTATAAGATATTTTTAATTAATTATTTATCTCTTTTTGATATATAGAAATATAAATAATAACAAAATAAAAAAATACTGAGTTTCTGTCTAAGAATTATTCACATTAGTATATATATAATTATTTATTAAAACCAAAAAAAAAAAACAAATTAATAACACAACCTTATTAAATGAAAAACTAAAACCTATAATAGGCTTACGTCAACTTGATTCAAACCTTGAATATCACTTACCACAAACTAACAATAAGTATGGAAAGAGAACTGACGACTACTTAATACCCGAATATGTTAACGAACTGCCCGGAGAACTGCAAGAAATGTATAAGAGTACCACGAAAAACAAATCACGTTTTAAAAAATACTTTTTAAAAAAAAGTATAAATAAATTTAAATACTAAAGTATAAATAATTTTAAATACAAACGGATTTAACTGCGTGACTCTCTGTACCCAGATAAACCCGCGAGGTTTTTGTGGTGTTTAAATTACAAAGTATAATGTATTTGTTATGTATTGGCCAATAAATTGAAAAAAAAAACCTTTTTAACGTTTAGATACTGTTGTGAATTGATGATGGTAAATAATTCGAGCAATTATTATAATATTTATGGATATTTCGTAATAATACCCGCAACAGTGACATGCAAATATTGGTCCATTTATTTAAACGAAATGCTACGCGTTATTTTTGATGAGTTAATGTATATTTAAAGGAATTCGATGACATATTGATTTATCGGGATCAGTCAGCCCCATAAGTTCCAAGGTGGTAGTGGGATCGTGTTATCCCTTAGTCGCTTCTTACGACACTTACGGGAAAAGAAGGGGTGGCTATATTTCGTATATATATTCCGCTGCCGCAGCAACAGCCATTTTTTATTAACAAAGCAATCATAATAAATTTATCTTTTATAAAAAAAACTTGTAAAACAGGTCATGAAATTCAGTTCTTTATAATTGTGTTTGCTGGCAAACGAAAAAAAAACAGACTTCAATTACATCGACAAATAATACAACGTAAGTAGACGAAAAAATAGTCAAGTAAATACGCGTTATCAAAGATTACTCAAAAAGTTGTAATTGGATCTTGATGAAATTTAAATGTGACCACATGATAAATATCGCTTTCGATTACATTAAAAATCATCAAAATCGGTACACCCATTAAAAAGTTATGCGGTATAATACAACGTAGGTTGATGAAAAAATAGTCAAGTAAAAAAAAGCGCATTATTAGATATAACTCAAAAAGTAGTTGTTAGATCTCAAATAAATTTTAATGAGACCAAATGACACACACACCACCTTTCGATTAAAAAAAATACCAAAATCGGTCAAAAGTTAAAAGTTCTGAAGTTTACTTGAAAAAAAGATACAATCGAATTGAGAAACTCCTCCATTTTTTGGAAGTCGGTTGAAAATAAATCATAAATTGTACGTGCTATGCAGCTCGAACCGGAGCGCTACTTTTATTATGATTGACAATTTTTGACAAGTGTTAAAAGTAAGAAAGTATCAAATGATTCGAAAGCGAGTCATTCTATTATATCTTGAATCACTTAAGCTTCCAAAAAAACATTTGGTCGGCGCATACATTTTACTATTTTTGCAACGTAGATATTATTTAATATTTATAATTAACTACAATTGTGTTTTGCAACCGAAGCGACGAAAACTGCTCTGGTGTAATGATGCGTGTGCCTTGTCGCCAGCGCCTAAACACCGAAGGTCGTGTGTTTGATTTCCCCTGGAAGTAGATATTTTTGGTTATACAAATATTTATTTCCGGTCTGGTTGTTAGTCCTTGTGGGTCTCACCACCGTGCCTCGGAAAGCACGTTAAGCTGTCGATCCCGGTTGTTATATGTAGCGATCGTCTGTCTTTGGTTATATAATAATTTTACAAGTAATAATCATGTTCGAAAATAAATATTCATCAAAGATATTAACTTATATGAAAAGCACACATTTCATTCAAATGAGATATTGAAGGAATGTAAACGTACCCAAAGATTCATGTCACGATCGTCTGAGAAGAAAAAAATCGTGAGGGCGGCCGGATATCTTGGGAGAAATTTTGGAATATGTAAATTAGATCGAAGATTAGAGCAAAATAATAAATATTGCTTTGAAGTAGTGTTGTTTTTTGTGACGAGTAAGGTGGCCATAACTTTTTTTTTTATGTCACTAGGTCGGCAAACAAGCGTACGGCTCACCTGATGGTAAGCGATTATGTAAGTAGCTTATAGACGCCTGCAACACCAGAAGCATCGCAAGTGCGTTACCGACCCAATCCCCAATCCCCCCAGGAGCTCTGGTCACCTTACTCACCAACAGGAACACAATACTGCTTGAAAACAGTATTATTTTGCTGTGATCTTCTGTAAGGTCGAGGTACTACCCCAGTCGGGCTGCTCCATATTTTGAGCAGGAAATTCCTGCTGTGCCCTACCTCAGTTTAGCTTTTTGGAAAGGTTAAGATAGTTTGTGTGCTTATAGGACAGCGTCGAATATTTCTGAATTATTTTTCATATTCACTATCTATCGTTTATCAAAATTACTGATTTGCCTATTAGGGGGCGTCCATAAATTACGTGAGGTGTTTTTTTAAATTTTCTGTCGCTCCCCCCTGGTGAGATGTCGTGAGATTTTATTCAACCCCTCCCCCATCCCCCAATCTCACGTGAGATTTTTCAAAATGTGGGTTTCTTACGTAAACGCGCTGGATTGTTATTGAAATTATTTTCTTCCGAACGCATTAGTGAATGATCTTAATCGTATTACGATTACGCGTAAGATTAAATCTTAAGCATGTACAATCTGGATTAAATGGACCAAAATAGTATAATTTTTTTTTGTTTCAATCAGAAAAAAATTGCGTGATATTTGCCGAGGCCCTCTCTCCAACGTAAGATTAGATGAGATTCTCCCCCCCTTAAACATCTCATGTATTTTATGAACGCCCCCTTTCTAAATTTTCGAAGGTTTGGAAATACTCACGACGCGATTATGACAAACCTGCTATCGAGCTCGCGATCTTTAACATACAGGAGTACAAAACTTTTTCACTCAACTAGATCGGCGAACACCCCTAGGAGTTCTGGTCACCTTACTCAACACAAGAACACAACACAGCTTCAAAGCAGTATTATTTAGCGGTGATCTTCTGTAAGGTTGAGTTACTTCCCAAGTCGGGCTGCTGCAGATTTTGAGCAGGATGTTTCCTATTGTACTACTACCTCAGTAAGCTACTAGAGACCTGTGTTATTTGGCTGGGATTTTCCTGTTTCGAACAAATTACATAAAATAACGCTACAATTTATGTTTGTGTGTTACAAATTCGTTTTAAGAAATAAATGTAGTAATTTGTAATTGAAACTTTATTTTTAATAGACTTCAAAAAAGGAGTATGTTCTCGATTCGACTGTATTATTTACGTGCGTTACATCATAACTTTTGACCGGGTGTAGCAATTTTGATTATTCTTATTTAATTGAAAGCTGGTGCTTGTAATGTGGTCTGTGTAAATTTGAGTAATTTTGGAGTAATCTCTAATAACGCGTATTTACTTAACTATTTTTTCGTCTACCAACGTTGTATTACTTATCTATGTATTTGAAGTCGCTTTTTTGTGTTTGCGAGCAAACTCAATAATATTCCTTAAAAAATAGATATTATATTTCACTATAAGTTAGAGATTGGTGGTTAGATTCCCACAGGAAATAGAGATTTTTACTTATACAATTTTTTGTTTTAGATCTGGTTTAACATGTTTGTGTTTTCCGATCCCTATTATGAGTGAAGATCGCTATCAGGTTATAATGATAAAAACAAGGACTGATAGCTTAACGTGCTCTCCGAGGCACGGTGGGGAAATCCCCAAAGATCCCAACTCGTTTTACAAATATAAATTTTTCTGACTCCAAAACAATTTATCGTGAAAAATAGAATTACGAATAAAAACATATAAACATGTTGTTCTGATATTTATAGTCTTCTTCTGTAGACACGTAAAATAGACAATGTTTGAAAAATTTGGAAACCATCCGATATTTATTTTATTATCGTATTGGCATTACTGTCTTCTCCAGTAGTCATTTCTTTGTAACTCTGATAAACGGTTTTGGTGTCGATGAAGAATATTTATTTAAGGAGTTACACAGGATTTTGGTCATGTTTGGTGAGTCTTTCCTGCACTGCGTGTATGTTAATAAGTAGACTCTTTAAAAATAAATGAGACCTAAGCTTCTATGCATATTAAGTAACTGATTACAAAATCTAAATTGTTTTTATTCTAACTTCAATATGTAACACGCCATCTTTAATATATTTACAATTGTCTTTCCTGTAGACATATTTCCTGTAGATAAATTTTGCACATTTTAAGCGATGGTCCCTTAACTCCACAACAAGTCTATGTTTTTTTTAACTTGCTACATTATTAAGTAAAGAGTTTTCCGTTACAACTATTAATTGGCATTTTACTAAGCGAGGTCATGGAAAAGGTGCATCTGATGGTGTTGGTGGGTGTATAAAGCGCATTTGTGACAGTCATGTTGCAAAGAGAAATGACGTATTGAATTTAGATGATTTGATGGCATGTTTAAGCTTAAATTGTAGAAGTATAGAAACTTATAAGATCGACGAGTCGAAGTTTCCTGAAATCGATTAGGTTTTGTATGAGATTGCTGCACGTCCTTTTAAAGGAACGCTCGAAATACATCAAGCTTTGTGCAGCAGAACTCAAATATTATCCGTGCTAGATGACTAAGCTGTTTAAACTGCACAGCCCATGAAGAATGTTCGCATTACAAACTAGGATAAATTCAATTACAGTTTAAAGTCCCAAATTCCCTTACTAATTCTGTGTTATCTGAGCCTCATTTGGCCAATTTTTCGCCTGTTTCTTCTCAAGCAGGACCTTCTAATCATCACGATAGTCCTGCTGGAGCTCACTCTATTCAGTATTCTGGTAGCCCAGGAACTAGTGAAGCTACTACTGAGTCAATAACACCCGGTTACTTTGAAAGATTAACACCTGATAACTTAATTCAAAACTTAAATTTACCAAGCCAAAGACCCCTAAATAGAGTACGTCGCTTCGTTTCAGAGACTTCCGATTCTTCCGTAGAAATAAAACCAAAGAAACGACGCCAGCCTATCATATCAGACGATTGTGACGATAAAAATATATATTTTTTCTTTAATTTTTACCGGAATTTGTCTTTTGTGATGACATGACATGTGATGATTATTCATTATTTTCTAATATATACCAATTTTATAATATTATTTTCTTTACTATAGGCAATGACTTTATTTTGAACATTTGTTTTCAAGTGCATGATAAAATTATTATTATGTAACGTTTATGGCTTAATAGTTCTGTAGAAAATTAGATTTTTTTTTTGGCTCGTCTTGGCTGTAGACTGTAAATAATTTAGCTGTCTATTAATAAAGGAATTTTCAAAATTGGTTCCATAGTTCTATAGGTTAGTTCTATACCTACAAAGTAACAAACTTTATCTCTAAATAATGCTTGTCTTTGTATATATTATTTTAGGAATTCTTTATGTACTTTTATGGCTTTTATGTACTTTAAAGTTTGACCAAAAAAAGTTGAAATATTAGCATTACCTACAGTAAATATTTTTTTCATTTATTATATAAAATAAATTTAAAGTAAAAAACCTTTTAAAAAAAGCTTTTATTTGTATGCGCTTTAGTGAAAAAAATAAATTTTTACTTTAAAACTTTTTAATATCATGATACCAATATTGATTTCACCCGTATTTGAACTTAATTATTGAAACAAAAACTGTTATTTTGGCTGAACTAAAATAGTTAGGCATAAAATAACTAGTCCGCCATATTGGATTTAGACAGACGTCACTTATTCGAATTATACTTACCAAGCCCTTTCATTTGATATTGATTGTAGAAGTGCATTAAAAATACCTATTTCTCCATCTTGCATATGCTGCCATGTTGGATTTAGACTGACGTCATAAAGTTAACCATGCATTGTCATCCAAATTGAACTTGTATACAAAATTTCAGCTTAATTGGTTGAAGATATCTGCTTCAAAATTGAGTTGCAAGATTTTACCTGAACAAACTTACATACTTACATACATACGCTGAAAGTTAAATAAAAGCTTGTAAAAAACACAAATACCGTGGACAAAATGTATTTATTTTTATTAGTTCATACATATATGTAAAGCTGCATGCTATGCTTAGTTTTTCACGCTTAATAACCGAACACGATTTTAATTGCAACGATATATAAATGTGAGTAATAATAAGGATGAGTTAATAAATATTATTTAGTCCTACAAAGGAGTGCTCATTACAATACTAACCTTTGGGGTGAACGGCCAAAATCAAGATGCGATTAGACGTTTGTTTTATTTGTTTAGTTTTTATTACGGTAAGTTTTATAACAAGTCCTAGTTTTATTTTTTTAAGAAATTTTATTAACTCTTTTTACAGTTTCGTACAAAAAAAAAAGAAAATCTTTATATAAAACGGAATAAAATTGTCAATCAAAATCCATTTTTAATTTCCTGTGATGTTGCATGAAATTGAAAGAAAGTAGTATTAAAGTTCAATCACACTTGTAAATTAAATATTAAAATCTTATCAAATTTTTAAATAAATTTAATACATATATATGTATATAATATATTTTATTTTTTATCTAGTTTCATGGCAGTACTAAAGCGCAAGTAGTAGAACGACCTTTAGAGCCTTCAGGAGGTGTTCCAACGGTGAACAAGGATGGCGTACCAACCGTGGGCAAAGACGGTGTACCGCCTGCAAGTAAGGACGATGTCCCACCGGTACGCAGCGTACCACCCTCGGTCAAAGACGGTGTACCGCCTGCAAGAAAGGACGATGTTCCACCGGTGAGTGGCGTACCACCCGCGGGCAAAGACGGTGTAACACCCGCAAGTAAGGACGACGTTCCACCGGTAGGCAGCATACCACCCTCAGTCAAAGACGGTGTACCGCCTGCAAGTAAGGGCGATGTTCCACCGGTGAGTGGAGTATCACCCGCGGGCAAAGACGCTGTACCACCTGCAAGTAAGGGCGATGTTCCA
This sequence comes from Melitaea cinxia, assembly GCF_905220565.1. NCBI lineage: Eukaryota > Metazoa > Arthropoda > Insecta > Lepidoptera > Nymphalidae > Melitaea > Melitaea cinxia. The sequence goes on from NC_059400.1 coordinate 1,727,579, forward strand.
CCGGTGAGTGGCGTATCACCCGCGGGCAAAGACGCTGTAACACCTGCAAGTAAAGACGATGTTCCACCGGTAGGCAGCGTACCACCCTCGGTCAAAGACGGTGTACCGCCTGCAAGTAAGGGCGATGTTCCACCGGTGAGTGGCGTATCACCTGCGGGCAAAGACGGTGTAACACCTGGAAGTAAAGACGATATTCCACCGGTAGGCAGCGTACCACCCTCGGTCAAAGACGGTGTAACACCCGCAAGTAAGGACGATGTTCCACCGGTAGGCAGCGTACCACCCTCGGTCAAAGACGGTGTACCGCCTGCAAGTAAGGGCGATGTTCCACCGGTGAGTGGCGTATCACCCGCGGGCAAAGACAGTGGAGAAAAAAATAATGAAACTTCAGCCATAAAACATGACAAAAGGTACGGCTTAAGCTTTTTTTTTTCTTCAAATATTTCTTCAAATTCATAATGGAGTTTATAAAGTTAAAAGTGATAGTAAAATTACTTAACAAACTATTTTATAGTAGTAATGAGTATTTGAAGTGAAACTTCTTTTGGGTATTATTAGGGCAACGTTTTTGTCGATGGTGCTTGAACGGAAATCTAAAGCTTTACATTTGTATAAATATTAACGAGACTTGAAAATTAGTTTGCCAAAGAAGTTTCACTTCTGTAATGTGTATTTTGTACGCACGCAAAAGCACTTATTTTTTAATTTATGACTGCAAGATTTATAACGTTATGAATATTCTCTAATAAGTTTTTAACGTATTTATTAATTACGTATCTCACTAAGAAAGTTATGTCCGTTTCTAAAAATCATTATTCAACTTTTAAATATCATAATTGATATTTTTTTTAATTGGCTTTAAGCTCGGTATTAATAGCTGTTTAGAATAGCAAACAGTATTTATATATAATTTTTTTTTTGTTTCATATAGCGCTGCAATAACGGACACGAATACATCATCGACTGGAAGAATTGTAGGCATATTAATTGCCACAATAATCATCGCTGCGGCGTTTATATGGGGTATCAAAATCATTTATCAACGATACAAGGCCAAAACATACGGTAATTATATTTAATTAATTAACGCCTAACGCTCAACGACGCCAAGTGGCCCACTGCCAATTTCTCAAATGACACCAACACTGATTTTGAAAATTACTAATACGTGAAATGGAAAACACTAATGATTAGTGAATTAATGAGAAGAAAAGTTTTGGTAACAAAGTTCGAATACCCACTGACAGTGAAATATATAAACCTCAATATATAACTTTATTCGTTTCACGTACATTTATTTTACTTTATCTTCCACGTATATTATTAAAATGGCGTTCCCATCTAATATATAAAATTCTCGTGTCGCAGTGTTTTTAGTTTCACTCCTCCGAAACGGCTTGACCGATTCTCATGAAATTGGGTGTGCATATCGGGTAGGCCTGCGAATCGAATAACATCTATTTTTATACCCCTAAGTTATAGAGGAGGGGGGGTTAAGAGGGTTAATAAAATATTATGAAATTTTGTGTGCATATCGGGTAGGTCTGAGAATCGGCCAACATCTATTTTTCATTCCCCTAAGTTAGGGGGGGGGGGGGATTGAGAAGAATAAAATATATGGCAAAACAACGTTAGCGGGGTCAGCTAGTAAATATATAGGAATTCACGCAGCTTAAATTGCACCAGGCAAGAGCCCTTGGTGTAATTGTGATTATTTCTGAGCGTAAAGAGTTTTCGTAGTAATAATAACGTTCCATCCGATCCTCATTATATTGTGTTATTAATATTTAGTGCTTATGAAATATTTTTTGTTTCAGATGTCAGAAGGCAAAACGTCGAACTTGGAAACGCTACATAAAACGTATATTATGGATGGTTGAATTAAAATAAGTCTTACAAATGTAAAAACTTTGAGCCAAATATTATTAACTAGCTGTGCCTCGTGGTTTTACATGCGTTAATTTACTGTGCAATTCGGGGACTTAAACGCACAGCGCGACGCGTTCCTAATTTATGCGTCCAAATTACAAAGCTATAAAAGACAAAAGTTTTTCTTCATATAATTGCTTTGTAGATGAAGTATTTTTCATTCGTTAGGATTCACGTACTTGGTTAATAATAATGCAATTAAATCATCTTTTCACTGTTTGTGATCATTAACTCGTTGCAGAGTTATTTTAAAATTATGACATCTTTTAAGATATTCATTGAAATCAAATGAGGTTAAGAACAATTTTGTTTAAAAAAATACTTCTAATGAACAAAATATTTATAAGAATAATATCATGTGTATAAAACAACCTCCACTAACAGTGCGTTATTTTAGAAGAAACTTGATTATCATAAAAAAGTTATAATGAGTTAGCCTTAAGAGATAGACATATATATGCTGTGGCGGACTTTTTTTTAGAACTTTTAATTGCGATTAATTCCATCATACATAGTTTGTGAGTAGATTTAATCGTTTACGCAGTATATTTTTTTCTGTTTTTTTAAAATATTTCTTAAGAATGCTCAGCTCTTATTGGTCGTAGCGTGATATTATATAGCCTTCAATCTTACTCGGTAAACGGACTATCCAAAACAATAATAATTATTTAATTTGAACCAGCACTGTCTGAGATTAACGCGTTTAAACAAACAAACAAACACTCTTCATCGGTATTAATTAGTAAAGGAAGAGGAAGATCAACAACATTAATGACTGTATAGTAATTTAATAATTGTAATGTAGTTACTATTTAATTATAGTGTCGTTTAGGCAAAATGGCTGTTATATATAAAAACATATGTAAGATACGACGCACGACTGGAGTTTACCTATTAAAATAACAAGTATATCGATCAATAATAATTTTAGATTATTAACTAAAATTTAAATTAAAAATGTTCATAAAATGATAGTAGTAATTATATATTTTCAATTTCAACTACCATTACCTAATATATTTTAAATATGAAAGATCAAATATATCACAGTCTAGAAACAACTTGTACTTATAACAACTTCTATTAATAAATAAATTTCGTGCGAAATTAGTTCTGGTTGCAGGAACGCAGAACATCTCTTTACGTCTAGAACTAATTTGTGGACAATGGAAAAACAATCGGAAAACAATCTCAAGATAATATTGAACATAGTTTTTATTTGGCGTATCATATTGACCTGATGTTTATTGTATTGTATTGTATTGTATTGTATTGTATTGTATTGTATTGTATCACCTAATTAATTATTTCCTTAAAGCTGTTAACTATCTTTTGTCATTAGAGTATAATTATTGAGTAGATAGGAGTTGTAAGTTATTCGAATATCGACACTTGATATGAAGAACATTATATCTGAATTTATTAAGTTTTCAGGTTACAATTTTGTTGCATTTTAAAAGAGACCAATTGATATTAAATAAAGCCGCATCCGTAACGAAGTTCTACTATTAATTTTTGCGTTCTCTAGTATGAACTTGACCACGCTGTGATACATCAAACGGAGAGCTGTTTTTGTTCAAGTTTTTGTCATAATATATAATAGTTCAAATAATGTAGTATATCAACTTAATGTATAGTATAACAAAAAGAATATATACTATTATAAAACAACATTTAAAACCTTTATTTAAACTAATTTTCTTACAATCTTAATGTAAAAATATTTCTGTCATCACAACAAAGTTTTATTTTTCTGTCCTTACAATAAAATAAACAAAAAGGTTCTACTTTCTAAAGGTACGATCTAAAGGTAAACTAAAAAAAGAGTAACGAAATATAAAAGGAATGTTGTTCTTTACAAATATAAAAATGATAGGATTGTTTTAGTTTAAAAACATTATATTAACAGTTCAAATAATGTAGTATATCAACTTAATGTATATCATAAGCTGCTGTGATGTTGAAATTTAAATAAAAAACTGGTATTTGTTATTCCAATGTTACTATGTTCAAAGAATACCAATATTTTATATACTTTTATTTTCGTAACCGAAATCACAATTTTCTTATTCAGAAATCTGGATTAGCTTGAATTACAATGAATTTTTTTTTCATCTAAAAATCGTTCTATTTGTCGTATAAATACGGTTCCCGGATTGAAAGATACCTCTTTCCCCTCAATATTTTGATGGTATAGTTAGAAAACATTGTTTCATTAGTTACAATGTTCTTCATATCAGGTGTCGATATAATATACTCGTATTTTTTTCTCCGGTCATATAAAAGGACACAAAAAAGTTTCTCTCGGAAGTAGATCTAATATTTACAGATTTTTTTATACGTGTATATGCTTGTTATTAATTGTAAGTTTTTATTTTTTAAAATATAATTGTTATTTAATGTAGAACATAGTTCTGTTTTATTATATAAAAATGTATCTCGAAAGATACGTGACTTGTAATACCTAATTGGAAATCATAAAGACTAAAAGTGACTTCCGGTGTTTTTCTTTTTAAAGATCGATCCGTACACAAACAGTTTTTAAGCGCACAAAACATTTTATCTTAAAATATACTAGCAGTGAAGAAGATTATTAATTTGAATTTTTTAAATTAGTATTTTTTATTTGATAGGTAATAATATAATCTTACAAAAAATATATCTTACAGAAACAGCTATATGCGCTGTAAAACACCTTTTTAGCGTCACTGCTCAACGTTGTTCGACACAACTTCAATCCCCATATACAATATACATTTCACACCGAAGACATTGTATCATTCATAAAGATTAATTTCCACAAAGAAATGTATTGAAAATTGACTCAAATCCAAAATTATATGAAAATAAAATATAATTAGTTAGGGGATATCTGGCGACGTATGTTACGAATATATACAAAACGATATAAATAGAATAATGTAAAATGCAATATGACATTCGAAAACAGAATGCAATGTTTTCTGAAATATGCTTAGTTTCCTTCTTAGTTTGGTTTTTATTTAAAAGTAGCGATTTTAATCACTTTTTCCTTTAATTTAAATTTTCAAGTCCGTATAAATACGCAGAAGTTACGTATTTTTATGCCTTCAGCGCTACGCTGCCTTTTTTTCATAACATGACATACACAGCCGTCCTAAGGTAAGCAACTTAATGCCGTAAGGCTCATCATAGTCTTTAAAATAAAAGTATAAAGGACGTGCTTGTTTTTAGAGGAGATTTCTTGCAGCAACACTGGAATTTATTACATTTAAAATTTTTCTTTATACATTAATTTATATATTATTATTCAGATATATTATTAAATAATTAAAATAAACATATACAAAATAAATAAGCCAAGAGTCTTAAAAGACACCAATAAGGTTCTTTATAGCATAAGTGAGCACTTAAAAAGAAATTAATATGATTAAAGATTAAGGAAATACGTATGGATAGATTAGAAATAGAGCTTCCTTATATATACTGTTTTGTCTGTATTTTATAACGTAACTACAACATATATATGTCTGAAATTGTAAAAATATTTTCTGTTTCTGTTTAATAAATTACATTTCTGTTTAATAAATTTCATTTCATTTATAATATGTTTAAGTCTAATATAAAATCTTACAGTTTTCGATACCAAAGAAGCTATTATTCGTCTTAATAGGCAAGAACAACATCTCCTACTTTTAAAGAGCTCTGAGCGCCAGCGACTTAATTACTGATTTTGGCACGTCATGTTCCGCTTAAGTTGTATCGCAATGATTAAACCTATGAAATGGTTGGAGATGTAATGAATGAGTTCCTTTTTTTTATACAACTAGATCGGCAAAAAAGCTTACGGATCACCTGATGGTAGGTGATTACCGTCGCCTATAGACGTCTGCAACACTAGAAACATTGCAACCACGTTTCTGACCCTACTCCTAAATCCTTCTCAAGAGATCTGGTCATACACAACACTGCTTGAAAAAAAAGTATTATCGAACTGTGATCTTATGTAAGGTCAAGGTACTTCCACGGTCGGGTTGCTCCAGATTTTGAGCGGGATATTACCTCATGTGTATTACCTCAGTTAGTTATTTACTTAGTCCTCATCAAGTTTATGGAACGTCTTACTTTAGTGGGTGGTGTATGTTTCACAATAATTTCAATATTGATTATTCTGAAAAGTAAGCTGAACCACGTGACCAACATCAAGGAATGGTTGTCCTTTGTTTTTGAAAATTTTCCCTGTTAGATTAGTTCATCATTAGTTTTTTCTTTATAAATTAATTGTCAATAACATAATAAAAGATTCCACCATTTGAAATTTATGCTTAAAATTAGTCATTGGGATCAAAGGAATTGATGCAACACTCGATCAGAGGACGGTGCACCTTGTTTAGGGAAATTTTAATAACGGAGTGCGTTTCAAACTTGTCATTGTGGGAATTCCTCATTAGCGTCAATGTTATAGTCTTGAAATAAAATATGCAGCCAGTCATCATCATTTCAGCCTATCACAGTTCACTACTGGATATAGGTCTCCACAAGTTCGTGCCAAAAATGGCGTAAACTCATGTGTTTTGCCCATAGTCACCACGCTGACGGGTTGGTGACCACAGGGCTGGCTTTGTCGCACCGAAGATGCTGCTCCCCGTCTTCGGCTTGTGTATTTCAAAACCAGCAGTTTGACGGTTATCCCGCCATCGGTCGGCTTTTCAAGTTCCAAGGTGGTAGTGGAACTGTGTTATCCCTTAGTCCTCTTACGACACCCACTATGCAGCCAGTATTACATTCGTATTATTTATTTTTGTGTTTCCCACACATTATGGAATTCTAAACATTTTAAATATCATATCAAAAATCTACCGTTCCAGCGCTTAGAACCGAATATAACATCATCGTATCAAAAATTTCGATCTAGCGGTTACATCCAGCTGCATAGCTTAATTGGCTATAGCACCGAGACGGTCAGTCGGAGATGCAGGTTCGATGCCCGCTGGAAAGGTCGATTTTTGATATGATATTGAAAATGTTCAGTATTACATTAGTCAGTATATAAAATACAAGGCTCTTAATCATGATTACGACAAACAACAAGAACCAGAGCTCTTGAAAATCTTATACGCTTACGCTTTATATCCCACTGTTGGGATAGGCCGCTTTTACCATCTAAGAGAAGGATCGGAGCTTTATCCACCACGTTGCTCCAATGCGGGATGACGGATATATTCCCTATTATGAGTGATGATCGCTATCAGCTGTCCATGACAACAACCGGGACCGACGGCTTAACGTGCTCTCCGAGGCACGGTGGGGAGGCCCATAAAACTGTACATGCACCCGACCACGGCAAAAAATCTATATGGCCAATACACATGTTTGTCATGTGCGGGGATCGAACCCGCAACCGCCAGCGCAACAGCCACAAACCAGTGCTGTGACCGTTGTTCCAATGCGTCGTCTATATATACGACGTCGCATCTCTTGTTTTGTTATTAAAGTCTGTGGTCAAATTTAAAATAGATTATAGATTAATATTGTTTATCTTTACTGGATGTCAATCATAACCTTAATAAATTAATTTGCGACATGCAATATTATTATAATTATGGTCGAAATTCGACCACTGGGCGACCACTTAGTACCTATAAATTTATCAAATGCGCTTTACAATACAACGAAGTTTAAACATTCAAAAATGTAGTGATTTGTTTAAATAATTTCGTTCGGTTGTCGAGTAATAACTATAAGCACTCGTCAGAAGTTGACAATTAACCTATGTAGGTATGTATGCGCATAAATAAAATATAGAGGTGATTGTGCGTTAGTATTTCCGCGAATTATCCGCGAAATTATTGTGTTGCACAATAATTTCGCGGATGCCCAAGCAGTGATAGGTAGCAGGCATTGTGTCTGCTTACAGGAAACTTTACGACTTCCTAAAAATATCATTCCGCTGTAGGTATTCGAACACACACAATATTTTTTGTAAAAAATTGTTTAAATCAAATAAAGTATGAATTGGTGTAATATTAAATACTTACATTTGTGTTTTGTACGGAAACTCAAATATACGTCGAGAGAATAACGTAAGTCTCTAAAATTATATGAAACGAGATGACCCGGTGAACTTCGCATTACCTATACATATTTGTGAAAAGTCATTTTGAACGCATCTATAAATATTTATTAATTAAGTTACAATTATTATTTCTAAAAAGACAAAAGACATCACATGTTTCATCGCTAGGAACATTTTGTATAGGAAAATTAAATTGTTGTAAATTACTTATGTTTTGCACCGTTCGAACCTTTCCTGAGATTCCTCAAATATTGATTAATAAAAATAATTTGCTATAATGCAGCTTGCAGCAAAAGTGTCAAATATTTCCCGATTATTATTATTATAAAAAAAAAAACACAAATAAGGAGAAAAAAAGTATAACTATTTATATTTATTAGTTCATACATATAAGTGAAGCTGCATGCTATGCTTTGTTTTTCACACTCAACAATCGAACACGATTTTAATTACAACGATATATAAATGTGAGTAACAATAAGCATGAACTAATTAATATTATTTAGTCCTACAAATGAGTGCTCATTACAATACTAACCTTTGGGGTGAACGGCCAAAATCAAAATGCAAATTGACGTCTGTTTTATTTATTTAATTTTTATTACGGTAAGTTTGTTAACGTCTCCTAACTTTATTTTTTTAAGAAATTTTATTAAACTTTTTTTTTTAGTTTACGCTTCAGCCTGTAATATCCCACTACTGGGCATAGGCCTCTTTCCCCATGTAGGAGAAGGATCAGAGCTTAATCCACCACGCTGCTCCAATGCGGGTTTGCGGATATATTCCCTACTATGAGTGATGATCGCTATCAGGTGTACATGATAACAACCGGGACCGACGGCTTAACATGGTCTCCGAGACACGGTGGAGAGACCCAGAAGGACTGCACAAATACCCAGACCACGACAAACACCTGTATGGCCAATAGAAGTATTTGTCATGTGCGGGGATCGAACCCGCAACCGCCAGCGCAACAGGCACAATCCATGGCTGTGACCGCCGTTGTTTTTTTACTTTAGTACAAATAAAAAAGTAAACCTTTATATTAAACGGAATAAAATTGTTGCAATCATTTCGATCACACTTATAAATTAAATATTAAATAAGTATCCAATTTTTCAAAAAAAATTTAATAAATATATATTTTTTATTTTAATCTAGATTCATGGGAGTATTAAAGCGCAAGTAGCAGAAACACCTTTAGAGCCTTCAAGAGGTGTTCCAACGGTAACCATGGATGGCGTAGCAACCGCGGGTAAAGACGGTGTACCGCTTGCAAGTAAGGACGATGGTCTACCGGTGAGCGGCGTACCACCCGCGGTCAAAGACGGTGTACCGCCTGCAAGTAAGGACGATGTTTCCTCGGTGAGCGGCGTACCACCCACGTTCAAAGACGGTGTACCGCCTACAAGTAAGGACGATGTTTCATCGGTAAGCGGCGTACCACCCACGGTCAAAGATGGTGTACCGCCTGCAAGTAAGGACGATGTTTCATCGGTAAGCGGCGTACCACCCACGGTCAAAGATGGTGTACCGCCTGCAAGTAAGGACGATGTTTCATCGGTGAGCGGCGGACCACTCGCGGTCAAAGATGGTGTACCGCCTACAAGTAAGGACGATGTTTCATCGGTAAGCGGCGTACCACCCACGATCAAAGATGGTGTACCGCCTGCAAGTAAGGACGATGTTTCATCGGTGAGCGGCGGACCACTCGCGGTCAAAGACGGTGTACCGCCTGCAAGTAAGGACGATGTTTCACCGGTGAGCAGCGTACCGCCCACGGTCAAAGGTGGTGTACCGCCTGCAAGTAAGGACGATGTTTCGTCGGTGAGCGATGTACCACCCGCTGTCAAAGACGGTGTATTGCCTGCAAGTAAAGACGATGTTTCATCGGTGAGCGCCGTACCACCCGCGGTCAAAGACAGTGCACCGCCTGCAAGTAAGGACGATGTTTCATCGGTGAGCGGCGTACCACCTACGGTCAAAGACGGTGGACCGCCTGCAAGTAAGGACGATGTTTCATCGGTGAGCGGCGTACCACCCACGGTCAAAGACGGTGTACTGCCTGCAAGTAAGGGCGATGTTCTACTGGTGAGTGGCGTATCATCCGCGGGCAAAGACGCTGTACCGCCTGCAAATAAGGACGGTGTTCCATCAGTGAGTGACATACCACCCGCGGCCAAAGACGGTGTACCATCTGCAAGTAAGGAAGAAGTTCCACCAGGAGGAATGGGAAGTATTCCCCCAGCATATGATGATGGCGTAACACCCGCTGGCGAGGATGAACAACCAGATGCGGTCACGGAAGGGAAAAGTGAAGTGAAAAAAAGCAAAAAAAGGAAAAGTGAAGCACGTGCACTTGAAGAAGAAAATAATGATACTTCAGCCAAAAAACATGACAAAAGGTACGATTTAAGCTATTACATTTTATAAACATTTTTTATCGTGCATTGACTGATTTTTAAGAGCACGATTTTTTTGCTGAGTTCGAAAAAAGAGGAGGTTATCTAGACAACTGATTTTGTTAATATGTCTTGTTACCTCATAACTTCTTTTTTATTCGAAAGTTGGTGTTTATCACTTACTACAATTTTAATTTTATCGAAATCTGATAAGTACATTTTTGAGTTATCTCCAATAATACAAATTTACTTGATTATTTCTTCAACTTCTATCTCAGCATATGTCAGAGCCTTCACAGGTAGACGTGGTGTACACCGATTATAGCAAATATTTCGATAGGATTGATCACATGTTACTTTTACGGAAGCTACAATTAGTAGGCATTAGAGGTAACCTATATAGATGGTTGACCTCCTACATACACAACGGGTCACAAACCGTGACTATAAAAGGATTTATTTCTTCTGCCATTTATATCCCTTCGGGCAATCATCAGGGATCCTTGTCGGGTCCATTGTTTTCAATATATTTACTATCGACATCTCTTCATGTTTCATCAATTCCAAAATATTCTTAATAGCCGATGATATGAAAATCAAATGTCCAATTAAAATCATTGACTCTGCGAAACATGTCATGTGTATGGCCTTCACAGATTCGAGTTATATTGCTTAGACAATAAATTAGATCTTAACGTTTCCTAGTGTTGCGTTTGTTCATACGCTCGTAAGCCCAACTGCCTTGTGTTCAATTATAACCTTAAAAACTCCGACGTTTCTAGGGTTACTTCCGTTCGCGACTTGGGGGTCTTTTTTGACTCAAATTTAACTTTTGATATTCATATTGACTATACTGAACAAAGCATCTAAATCACTTGGCTTTGTACTACGTATGTTCTCTAATTTAACCTCAATTAAAACAATTAAAATATTATACTGCTCATACGTGAAAAGTCATTTAGAGTATGCATCCCAGATCTGGAGCCCTATCTCACTTATATCACACGACTTGAATGTCTACAAAAACGCTTTTTTATCGTATCTACAATTTAGAACAAAAAATGTATAACTGGTTATTTGAGACGCTGTCGTAAATTTCATATTCTACCGCTACAGAATAGAAGACGCATTTCCGATCTAGCTTATTTATTGAACATTGTAAATGGCTCGGTCGACTGTCCTGAGCTGTTAAAACGTATCAATCTGAATGTTCCTTCATCACTTAGGAGACCCTGTTCAATCTTTATACCCAGTCCTAAAACTAATAGCCAGAATCGTTACTTGTTGAGATCGAGAAGGTTTTTCAATGACACCGCAGATAAATTAGATGTAGACCTATTTAACACTACAATACACCATTTATAACTTCTTATGGCCGGTCAGTTTTTTAACCATAGGCAGGTTGTTGGTTTAAGGAATCAATTTTTTTTTGTGTTAACTATAGTCCTCTAGTCTTGTGTTAGCGCATTAGTGCTCGTGTCTGTCCTATATTTAAGTTTACTTGTACCTATATGTGGAAACTTTTAATTGGCCTTTATGTATCTTTGGCCTTTATGTATTTGTATATTTAAATCCATGTTATTTCGCTTTAAGTTTTCCTGTAAAATAAATAAACTTATCTGTAAAAGTTTGTCTATTAATAATATTAATTATTTCTTTAAATATCTCTTCATATTCTTGCTGGAGTTTATAATTATACACTATACTTAAAAAACGATATAAATGAGTTTTTTTTGTTGTTGAAATTTATGACATTGTAAATCGCTTTACGATACGATACGCTAGATAATCATATGGTCTTATTAAGTTATTAAGTATTAATGAATTCAGTATCTCGTTACAAAAGTTATGTCCGTTTCTAGAAATCATTATTTAACTTTTAAATATTATAATTCATATTACATATTTTTTTAAATTTGCATTAAGCTCAGTAATTAACAGTTGTCCTTAGTCGGTCTATACTGTAAGGTGCAAAGATTAAACTTCAGAAAAACTACACGTAATCACCGACAACCCTTGACCAATTAAATCGTAGTAAATTAGAACGCCGTTATCATATCGACCACTTGAATGCCTTTTTTACTAATTTCATAGTCAGTAGTCAGTAAAATGAAGTAGCTTTATTTGATAAGAGTGCTAGTAGATCCACATAGGTACATACGATTTCACAAAAATAAATTTTATACAATATGAACTCAACTAAAAAGCCTGTAAATCTAAAACATACACAGTCATCTGCTCCTAAATATACATATTTATATTACACTCAGACTGAGGCGTGATTTGTTTAGAAAAGCAAACAGTATTTATATATCTAATCTAATATATAAAATTCTCGTGTCGCGGTGTTTGTTGTTAAACTCCTCTGAAACGGCTAGACCGATTCTCATGAAATTTTTTGTGCATATTGGGTAGGTCTGAGAATCGAATAACATCTAATTTTCATACCTCTAAGTTATAAAGGGGGAGGGGGGAGATTAAGGGGTTAATAACATATATGGCAAAACAACGTTTGCGGGGTCAGCTAGTAAATATATATTTTTTTTGTTTCATATAGTGCTGCAGCAATGGACACGAATACATCATCGACTGGAAGAAATGTAGCCATATTAATTGCGACAATAATCATCGCTGCGGCGTTAATATGGGGCGTCAAAATCATTTATCAGCGATACAAGACCAAAACATACGGTAATTATATTTAATTAATTAACGCCTAGCCGTCCCGTTTGTAATCATGTACACCTGATAGCGATTGTTACTCATTGTAGGAAATATATTCGCTAACCCGCATTGGAGCAGCATGGCGGATTAAGCTCCGATCCTTCTCCTACATGGGGAAAGAGGCAAATTCCCAGCAGTGGGATATTACAGGCTGAAGCGAATAGGAATTCAAACAGCTTTAATTGCATCCGTTGAAACAAGCCCTTTAGTGTAATATTGATTATTTTTGAGCTTAAAAGATTGTCGTAGTAATAAAACCGTTTTATCTAATCCTTATTATATTGTGTAATATTAATATTTTGTGTTAATGAAATACTTTTTATTACAGATGTCAGAGGGCAAAACATCGAACTTGGAGACGCTAAGTAAAACGTATATTATTATGGGTTGTTGAATTAAGTCTTACGAATGTCAAAACTTTTTACCCGCGTTAATTCGAAGAAAATCGTGCTAAAATATCTTTAAATCAATATTGTGCAAATCGGGAGATAATTTTTTGTAATATTTCCTAAGTTCCATTTATTAAGTAAGCGTCCAAATCAAAATTTGTAAAAGACAAAGTTTTTTTTTCATATAATTGTTTTGTAAATGAAGTATTTTTCATTCGTTAGGATTCATATGATTGGTTAGTAATAATGCAATCAAATAACTTTTTGTGGTCATTAATTCGTTGCCAAGTTATTTTTAAAACTATGATAATCTTAGAAAAATTCTAAGATATACATTGAAATCATGTTTATGTCATGTCATGTCATGTTTGTTCAAAAAGAAATACTTGTGACGAATAACGTGATGTATAATATCCGGTAACGTATTGTATAATATTCCGTGATACAAAGTTTTTGGATAGGTTTAATCGTTTACGCAGCGCACGCAAAAGAAGTTCTCAAAATAAGGGTATATTTTTCCCGCTTTTTAACATGTCTTATGAATACTCAGCTTTTATTGGTCGTAGCGTGGTGTTATATAGCTCATTCTATGTTATATAGCCTTTCTTGGTAAATGGACTATCCAAAACAAAAATAATTTTTGATTCCGGAGCGGCAGTTCTTGAGGTTAACGCGTTTAAACAAACAAACAAACACTATTCAGCGCTATAAATTAGTATTGATTTTATTAATTTTGGAGAAAGATCCACAACAAAAATGACTGTATAGTGTTTTAATAAAATATTGTTGGACATGTTGAATCATGTTGAACTGATGTTTATTGGATTGTAGTGTATTGTATTGTGTTGCATTTATTTTTGTACTTTATAAATTACTAGCTGTGCCCGCGGCTTCGCCCGCGTTTAAATCAGTGAGTTACAAAGTTTTCCCGGCAAACTTCAAGTGAAACTCAAAATTTTAGTCGTTCCGTAAACCTTCCTCTTGAAGCCCTCTCTCCATTGGTATAACCGCATGAAAAGCCGTTTAGTAAATTTTGAAGAAATCGATCACATACACTTTTGGGGACTTATTGTTATAATACACTAACTGTTGCCCGCGACTACGTTCGCGTGGTTATGAAGATATGCATTACTATCAAGATGTTTAACAAAATTATTTTTTTATTTCAGTCACTTGAAATGCTTATCACGCTGAGTAATTTTTTAAAAGGCTCAATTTAGTATAATTTATTAGTTATTTTTATAAAACCTCTCTATACACCACATTTTTAGTTTTATTTTCAGGCTGCAATATTAATAACCTTGCAGGCGAACTTATAGCTGCTGTATATGTTTCATACAAACTATCAACCCCAATCAAACGCCCTTAGCAGTGGAATATCAAAAAATCCGTTCTTAGCGGACGTTTACTAACTATAATCTACCTCCCTGCTAGATTTCATCTTTGTCCATCCTGGATGGATGGACCATCCAGCGGTTTTTGAGTTCTCGTGATGAGTTAGTCGGTGACCTTTCTCTTTTATATATATAGATTACGATGCATTATTTGGACTCCTTTTCACCATCTATAGAGCATACATTTTAAATTTCAAGTCTCTTACTTCAAAAACATAGGATTTTCATACTAACTTCCAAACCCCGTTTCACCCCCTTAGGGGTCGAGTTTCGTAAAATCCGTTCTTAGCGGATGTCTACGTCCTATAAGGAGCCTACCTGCCAAATTTTAAGTTTGTAGGTGTTATAGTTTTGGAGATTTCGTGATGAGTGACCATCGCTTTTATATATATTTAGCTTTTATATATAGCTGTGCCCGCGGCTTCGCCCGCGTTGAATTTTAGTGTGTCACAAAGTTTTCCCGGAAAACTTCCAGTAAACTCTCATCAAAATCGGCTTAGCCGTTCCGTAAACCTTTCTCTTGAAGCCCTCTCTCCATTGGTGAAAGATCACAAATGCTTTTGGGAACTTTGTTTTATAATACACTAACTGTTGCCCGCGACTACGTCCGCGTGGTTATGAAGATATGTATACTATTAAGATGCTTAACGAAAATTATTTTTTTATTTCTGTCACTTGAAATGCTTATCAGACTGAGTAACTTTTTAAAAGACACAATTTAGTATAATTTAATAGTTATTTTATAATACCTCTCTATACACCACATTTTTAGTTTTATTTTCAGGCTGCAGTATAAATAGCCTATCAGGCGAACTTATAGCTGCTGTATATGTTTCATACAAACTATCAATCCCAATTAAACCACCTTAGCGGTGGAATATCGCAGTCCGTTCTTAGCGGACGTCGACTAACTATAATCTACCTCCCTGCCAAATTTCATCTTTATACATCCTGGATGGATGGACCGTCCAGCGGTTTTTGAGTTCTCGTGATGAGTGAGTCAGTGACCTTTCTCTTTTATATATATAGATTACAATGCATTATTTAGACACCTCCTCACCATTTATAGAGCACACATTTTAAATTTCAAGTCTCTTACTTCAAAAACATAGGACTTTCATACAAACTTCCAACCGCTGTTCAACCCCTTAGGGGTCGAGTTTCGTAAAATTCGTTCTTAGCGGATGTCTACGACCTATAAGGAACCTACCTGCCAAATTTCAAGTTAATAGCTGTTATAGTTTCGAAGATTTCATGATGAGTGACTCAACCTACCATCCCCCGTTTTAACCCCAAAAGGGAGTTGATTTCTAAAGTTTCATTATTTGGACACCTTCTCACCATCTATAGAGCATACATCTAAATTTCAAGTCTCTTACTTCAAAAACACAGGACTTTTATACAAACTTCCAACCCCCGTTTTATTCCCTTAAGGGTCGAATTTCGTAAAATTCGTTCTTAGCGGATGTTTACACCCTATACAGAACCTACTTACCAAATTTCAAGTTTGTAGCTGTTATAGTTTCGGAGATTTCGTGATGAGTGAGTCAACCTACCATCCCCCGTTTTAACCCCAAAAAGGAGTTGATTTCTAAAGATGCGTTATTTTGACACCTTCTCACCATATATAGAGCATACATTTTAAATTTCAAGTCTCTTACTTCATAACTTCATAGACATAGGACTTTTATACAAACTTCCAACCCCCAATTTACCCTCTTAGGGGTCGAGTTTCGTAAATTCATTCTTAACAGTAATTTACGCCCTATAAGGAGCCTACCTGCTAAATTTAAAGTTTGTAGGTGTTATAGTTTCGGAGATTTCGTGATCAGTGAGTCAACCTACGATCCCCCGTTTTAACCCCAAAAAGGAGTTGATTTCTAAAGATACTTTATTTGGATACCTTTTTACTATCTATACATACATTTTAAATTTCAAATCTCTTACTTCAAAAACATAAGACTTTCATACAAAGTTCCAACCCCCGTTTTACCCCTTTAAGGGTCGAGTTACGTTAAATCAGTTCCTAGCATATGACTACGCTTTATATGGAACCTACCTGCCAAATGTCAAATTTGTAGCTGTTATAGTTTCGGAGATTTCATGATGAGTGACTCAACCTACCATCCCCCGTTTTAACCCCAAAAGGGAGTTGATTTCTAAAGTTTCATTATTTGGACACCTTCTCACCATCTATAGAGCATACATCTAAATTTCAAGTCTCTTACTTCAAAAACACAGGACTTTTATACAAACTTCCAACCCCCGTTTTATTCCCTTAAGGGTCGAATTT
Source organism: Melitaea cinxia (assembly GCF_905220565.1). Classification (NCBI taxonomy): domain Eukaryota; kingdom Metazoa; phylum Arthropoda; class Insecta; order Lepidoptera; family Nymphalidae; genus Melitaea; species Melitaea cinxia. Next base: position 1,744,765 of record NC_059400.1, read on the forward strand.
CGTAAAATTCGTTCTTAGCGGATGTTTACACCCTATACAGAACCTACTTACCAAATTTCAAGTTTGTAGCTGTTATAGTTTCGGAGATTTCGTGATGAGTGAGTCAACCTACCATCCCCCGTTTTAACCCCAAAAAGGAGTTGATTTCTAAAGATGCGTTATTTTGACACCTTCTCACCATATATAGAGCATACATTTTAAATTTCAAGTCTCTTACTTCATAACTTCATAGACATAGGACTTTTATACAAACTTCCAACCCCCAATTTACCCTCTTAGGGGTCGAGTTTCGTAAATTCATTCTTAACAGTAATTTACGCCCTATAAGGAGCCTACCTGCTAAATTTAAAGTTTGTAGGTGTTATAGTTTCGGAGATTTCGTGATCAGTGAGTCAACCTACGATCCCCCGTTTTAACCCCAAAAAGGAGTTGATTTCTAAAGATACTTTATTTGGATACCTTTTTACTATCTATACATACATTTTAAATTTCAAATCTCTTACTTCAAAAACATAAGACTTTCATACAAAGTTCCAACCCCCGTTTTACCCCTTTAAGGGTCGAGTTACGTTAAATCAGTTCCTAGCATATGACTACGCTTTATATGGAACCTACCTGCCAAATGTCAAATTTGTAGCTGTTATAGTTTCGGAGATTTCATGATGAGTGGGTCAACGTAACATCCCCCGTTTTAACCCCAAAAGGGAGTTGATTTCTAAGAAAAATTATTTGGGCACCTTGTTACCATCTATAGAGCATACATTTTAAATTTCAAGTCTCTTACTTCAAAAACATGGGACTTTCATACAAACTTCCAACCCACGTTTTACCCCCTTAGGGGTCGAGTTTCGTCAAATCCATTCTTAGCAATAGATTACGCCTTATAAGGAGCTTACCTGCTAAATTTCAAGTTTGTAAGCATTATAGTTTCGGAGATTTCGTGATTAGTGAGTCAACGTAACATCCCCCGTTTTAACCCCAAAAGGGAGTTGATTTCTAAAGATACATTATTCGAACACCTTGTTACCATCTATAGAGCATACATTTTAAATTTCAAGTCTCTTACGTCAAAAACATGGGACTCTCATACAAACTTCCAACCCCCATTTTACCCCCTTAGGGGTTAAGTTTCGTAAAATCCGTTCTTAGCGGATGTCTACTTCCTATAAGGAGTCTACCTGCCAAATTTCAAGTTTGTAGGTGTTATAGTTTCGGAGATTTCGTGATGAATGAGTGACCTTTCGCTTTTATATATATTATATATAGATTTCTTTAAAGCTGTCAACACACAACATTATAGTATAATTATTGAAATTTAATAAGACTTGTATAAGTTTGTAAGCTATTCGAATGTGCTGCTCGTATTTTTTCTTCGTTTGTATAAAAAGACAGAAAAGAGTTTATTTCGAAAGTAGATCTTAATATTTACAGATTTTTATGCGTGTACGGCCGATACAGGTGATAATTGTGCGTTTTTGACTAACCAATTAAAATAAATTTAAACACTTTTTACCAATTATTTTAAAAATAAAGATTAGAATTATTTTTTAACTTATCTGTTCGATGGATTAATATTTCGATTTTTCAAATCAGCCAGTAACATTGTTGGGCATAGGGCCTCTTTCTCCATGTAGGAGAGGGATTAATATTTCATAGAATATTAATCTTTAAATAAAACTGAGTCAATAATACCTACTTTTTAAAAAAAATTGTTTTTGTTTTTCGCACTACTATCTTTTGGCCGTAAATAAATATTTATATTTATATTTTTTAGATAATATTGTATAAAAGTTTGAAATAAATCAATATTTGTATCATTTTCGATTATTCATATATTTAATTGTATGATGTTAATTTTAGTTTTTTATAATGTAATTATTATTTAATGTAGAATATAGTTATGTTTTAATATCTGTATAGAAATAAAGTACGAATTATTCGTGGCGTGTATATATATTTGGAAATTATAAAGACGAAAAATGGGTTCGAGTGTTTTTTTTTCATGATTTTTCATATCTACGAAAATTGTTTTAAGCCCACAAAACATTTCATCTTAAAATATACATCGCAACAAAGAAGATTACTGATTTGAATTTTTATAATTAGTTATTTATATTTGAAAAGTTATTATATAGTAACGTGTGTTCGTGTGTATGTGTGTGTTTTGTGTGTGTGTGTTTGTGTTTGTGCGTGTGTGTCCTTAAGAACAATTCCCGTGATGTTTAAAATTTAAAACGTTTCACTAAACGTATGAAATCGCATCAAATTCTAAAATCAAATGCTGGTAAAAGCGTAAGATTTTTATGTATACTGTATGTATTGCTATATAGTGTCTAATGTATACTCTTCCTGATGACTCGTATTACTATTGAAGTTTGCTATTATTATTATATCACTCGATAATTATTATATATTTTTATAAATCATTGTAAATAAAATAAAGGTGTTAAGATAATTTTAAAGTAGTTTTTTTTACCGATAAAAAAACCATAATAAAAAATATATACCCGAATAATTATTTTCTTTATATTTCGAATAGACCTTGAAATTAATATTTTATAATAAGGGACTTCGTTCCTATCTAGTCCCACGACACCACACAGTTTATTTTTATTTATGAATCGATTGACATGAAACAAACACTAAATGTTAAGTGAAGCTTACCAGAATACATGAGTGAAAACTACATCTAAATCAGATAAGCAATTTCTGAGATTAGAGTGCACAAACATACAGACAGACAAACAGACAAAAATTCTATCAATCATTGTTTTGGGTACTATTTGCGTTGATAAAGGTCCCAATAATATTTTTTCTCATATATCTTCCATGTACAGACAGCGATCCGTTACATTTATATTATATGTATTGATTGATGATGATAAAGCTGTGTGTAGTAGTAAGCAGTGTCAAAAACTATGTTATGATTTTTTTTTAATTAACACGGTTATTTTTAGTATTAATTAGTATTAATATTTTTACTAATAATTATTTTAAAACGGGATATATACCATGTTTTTAATTTTTATTTTTCGTAGCTGAGGTCACGAGACTACAGTTCAGTCATTCAAGACATCCGCAGATTATGTCGAAATAACGAGCTCCGCAAAATGAAAATAAATAATTGTGTTTGCTCGCAAACAAAAAAAACCGACTTCAATTACATCGACAAGTGATACAACGTAGGTAGATAAAAAAATAGTCAAGTAAATACGTTTTATCAAAGATGACTCCACAAGTTGTAATCAGATCTCGATGAAATTTAAATGTGACCACGTGATAAACATCGAGTCGATAATTTCGAGTAAATTAAAAATCATCAAAATCAGTACACCCAGTAAAAAGTTATGTGGATTTTCAAGGGTTTCAATCAATTTTTCTGGGATCCCATCATTAGATCCTGGTTTCTTTATCACGGTACCACACCTGAGATATCTTCTTTCCAACAAAAAAAGAATTATCAAAATCGGTCCAGAAACGACGAAGTTATCCCCGAACATACATAAAAAAAAACAATTCATATATACACGGTCGAATTGAGTAACCTCCTCCTTTTTTTTAATCGGTTAAAAGCATGGTATATCATGTGTTATCCCGTTTATAAATAATTTACCATAAAATCAACAACTTTTTATATCTAAAAACCAAATTTCCGTTTTCGTAATTTGTGATTTCCGGTCATTGGATTATCATTAATTTATTTATGATTAAGTGTTATTTGTTGCACAATACATTATTAAACTGTGCAAGAGGCTGACTTAAGGCCTACAATATTTTCTGATGACATGACCCCACATCTCTGAGGGGTGGCCTTGTTGTGAGCGAGGCCATCCCCAACATTGTGCCGGGGCCCGGAGGTTTCGTTCGGGCCTACCGCCGAGGGCGAGGTGGCGAATGCTAGCGCGACCCCATCTCGCCTCACCCAGGCGGATTGCTCACACGTGGTGGTTTTTTAGTCAGTAGGAGTCTGACATACCTGGCGCCCCCCGCCGGAGGGTATCCATGATGGATTTTCCCGACGTTAAAAAAAAGGAAAAAAAGGCCTACAATATTTTCTACCAGCAAACCTTAGGACGTACAAGACTGAGTCAATACATATTAAATACGAAAGAGAAAAACGATTATAAATTAAGATTATAATTAATTAATTATTATTAAGTGTGGGGATCGAACCCGCAACCGCAAGCGTAACAGCCAGTGCTGTGACCGCTACGCCAACGCGTCGTAAACTTTTCAGGTTACTTTCTTATAATTTCTGTATCTTATAAGTTGCCAAGAAGGAAGGCTTTTTTTATTCAAATTCACGCTTGTGAATGTACGAGACAAAGCTAGTTGTAAATATAATCAATTCTAACATTAACAATGCTTCGAGGAACGATAAGTATACTTATCATATAATATTACTATTATAATAATAAATAATTTATAATAAATGTGTCGAATGCGCTTTGTACAATTTACTTTGAATCATTCAAAAATGTTATATTTCGATTTATATATATATATATACTAGCTGACCCAAGAAACGTTGTTTTGCCATATATATTATGAAAATTTAGGATTGTATCTATTTTTTGATGCTAAATCATAATAAAATAAAAATAAAATAAATGATCAAAATATATAAAAAACAAATTACTGACCTTCTACTACTACTACTACCCTTAACATTTATGGGGATCAAAAATAGATGTTGTTCGATATTGGAACACAAAATTTCATGAAAATTGGTCAAGCCGTTTCGGAGAAGTTTAACTACAAACACTGCGACACGAGAATTGTATGTGTGTGTGTGTGTGTGTGTGTGTGTGTGTGTGTGTGTCTGTATATTGTTTTAAGTCAGAAGTTCACAACTAACATATGTATACATGTATGCATGTATGTATAAAGTATAGAAGTTATTGTACGTTTGTATGCTTGCACAATAATTTCGTGGATGCCCAGTCAGTGATAGGCAGCAGGCATTGTGTCTGATTACAGAACGATTAATGACTTCCTATAAAAATAATCATTCCGCTGTACATTTTGGAACAAATACAACATTTTTTTTTAGAAAAATGTTTCAGTCAAGGAAAGTGTGTTTTGGTGTAATATTAATACTTGGATTTGTGTTTTGTACGGACACTCAAATATGCGTCGAGAGAATAACGTAAGTCTGTAAAATTATATGAAACGGGATGACCCGATGAACTTCGCACCGCTTATACTATATATTTACTTATATTATATATTTGTGAAAAGATATTTTGAACGCCCCTCTAAATATCTGACAATTAAGTTACAATTTTTTATTTCTAAAAATACAAAAGACATCAAATGTTTCACGGCTAGGAGCACTTTGTACTGGAAAATTAAAATGTCTTTTTTAGTTTTTTTATTTACTTATTTCTTATGTTTATCACCGTTTAACCATCCCTGAGCTTTCACAAATATTTTAAGATCAAAATAAGCGAAATCGGTCCATCCATTCTCGACTTTTAGCAGTTATTTTGGTAAATGTATCCTGTATATATCCATATGCATTTTGTAAAAAGCGGTTATTTTAATATATATATAATATATATAAGCGGTATATTTAATATTAAAAACAGACATACATTGCAAGTTAAATAAAAGCTTGTAATAATAATTAAGCTATTAGATTTTCTTTTCATGTTATTGTTTGTTGATTCAGGTTTTGGTTTTACAACGAAAGCCAGATTATTATTTTTTTGTCTGTACTGAAATGTAGCTTACAACCTCAACCACATCGATCATTCTCCTTCCTGTCCGTTCTTTTCTTCCCACGTGACATAAGTGAAATCGACAGTGTCTCCTTGTTACAGCCGAAAGTCATTAAGCCCAATAATTAATTAATGATTCTAAGCCATAGAAGATTGTAATTCATTTTTGAATTGGTTACTACGTCGAAACTCTGTGAAATCTCTGAATATAATCTATAAAGGTAAAGATTACTTCTCATTTATTAGGATCGTCACGTAATTTTCCAGTGTATTTTTACATTTACCACAAGTATCGAGATATTTGTTGATTAATAGCAAAGCAAGGATATGGTAAAACCGGGAGAGATACCGCAGTGGGATAGATGCCTCATGTTCTAAAAACCTAACATCCCGAACTCACAAATAAAAATTAATCGCATAAGTAGGAGTCGAAGTCACCCCGTACCTCAGATAACCACAGATATTAGTGTGGCAAGGACGCGTTTGGATCGTGTGTGTAATTTTCTCCGTGGCGAAATTTACAAAGACGTCAAAGTTTTAAAGGTAAGTATTTAAGGTTGTATAATTTTATAAATAGTAATAAATTTCGTTATATTTTTATCACGTCTATATACTGGGTCATTGAGTCTGCATATAGTTGTAAATAGATGCTATTTTGTTTATAATTTGCAAAGCATAGTTGCCCTGATTTTTTGAGGTATAGGTGCATCTTAGGGGCATCTATCCCTTCATTCACCATATACAGAGTAAGTTTATATGTATAATTTTTTTTTGTGTCTGTTATATTTTTTATGTATTTACGTATATTTATGTTTGGATGTTTTACTGATTCTAGCAGAACTATGCCACGAAAATATAAAAGAAAGGAAGAAATGCGAGCTCGAGTATGTTCTTGGACTATAGGAAACCTACAGTCAGCTTTCGATGAGAAAGTATGATTGTGCAATGTGCATGTTGACACTTGATATGAATATTTTAGACCAACAATTAAGAATTTATACTTTTGTTGAATAAATGCTTGTAAAATTTAATTATATTTATATATATACTAGCTGTGCCCGCGGCTTCGCCCGCGTTGATATCAGTTTGTCATAAAGTTTTCCCGGCAAACTTCCAGTGAAACTCTCATCTAAATCGGCTTAGCCGTTCCGTAAACCTTCCTCTTGAAGCCCTCTTTCCATTGGTGAAACCGCATGAAAATCCGTTCAGTAGATTTTGAGGGAATCGATTACATACGCTTTTGGGACTTTGTTTTTTAATACACTAACTTTTGCCCGCGACTACGTCCGCGTGGTTATGAAGATATGCATTACTATTAAGATGTTTAATAGAGCAAACATTTTAAATTTCAAGTCTCTTACTTCAAAAACATAGTTCTTTCATACAAACTTCTAACCCCCATTTTATCCCTTTAGGGGTCGAGTTTCATAAAATCCGTTCTTAGCGGATGTTTACGTCTTATTAGACGCCTACCTGCCAAATTTCAAGTTTATAGCTGTTATAGTTTCGAAGTTTTCGTGATGAATGATTCAACCTACCTAACTCCGTTTTAACCCCAAAAGGGAGTTCATTTCTAAATATACATTATTTGGACACCTTCTCATCATCATCTCTAGAGCATACATTTTAAATTTCAAGTCTCTTACTTTAAAACATAGGACTTTCATACAAACTTGCAACCCCCGTTTAACCCCCTTAGGGGTCGAGTTTTATAAAATCCGTTCTTAGCGGATGTCTAAGTCCCATAAGGAGCCTACCTGCCAAATTTCAAGTTTGTAAGTGTTATAGTTTTGGAAATTTCGTGATGACCTTTCGCTTTTATATATATTATAGATAGGTATATTATATATATATATATATATCATGTTGAAACTTAAGAATTTATATTTTAGTTAAACAAAAGCTCTAAAAATTTAATTAGGTATAGTAATCTGTGTGATATAAAAATTATATTCTAATTATAACCATTAAAAGATATAAAAAAACACAAAAATTTTTTCATTGCTATGGCCCATGTTTCTTGGAGACAATCGATGTTTTAGGAGTAGAACTAACCTAACCTAACATTTGGTTTGGGTTTTTCGTTTACACGGTTTAAAGGGCATCTATCCTACTCACTATTTTCATGGTGGGGCAACTATCTATATAGGTAGGCATCTATCCTCAAAAAAAGGGTTCACGAAAAGCTAATTTCTGCTTAATCTGCATTGGCTAGGTTGAAAAAAAATAGTCATAATTCAACATAAAGGATTGAGCTAGCTACATTAATAAAAATTATTCGTATAAAAATCATACTTTTAAAATTAGGTGGCTATTTTAAAAAGTGCGGCATCTATCCCGGTTTTACCCTAGACAATTAAACTTAAGAGTTATTATTGCCGAAATATGGTCTTAGTTTTTTATTAGTATTTCACTAGTTTAAGGTAAATTTCGTAAGCGTCCCAAAAGCTTACTTTGATGTTTTGAAAAAATAATTATTTTAATTTTTTCAAGCTAGCAAATAACAGAATATGCTGTTTAATAATTTCATAATATTCAATAACAATAATTTTTATTAAAGTGCATGAAGATCAGTTTAGTATTTCCCTTGTATATTAAAATGTATTTATGAATATATACACATTTTATTACAGTTCCCGAACTTGGGTTCCCGAAACTTACCTTCGCGCGTACAGGGAGACATATATTGGCAACTGTTTTTACAGATGTACCAAGACTAGATATCGTATAGTTCAGCATCCGGACACGAGAATAGTGCCTGTAAGTTTTAGTTGATATAAACTATTAAAATGATTGTGATATGTTATGTGTAGATTAACAGAATAATTGAAAAAATTTAGATGAATGAAAAAATGAAAAGGAATGTTTGTTCATAAAATTTTAAAGCTTTGATTAGAATTTTTGCACATTATTTGTCGTGCAAGAGTCGCCTTTGGCACTAGCTCCGTCAATCGGCTATATATTTCACTTGTTTGGTTACAGAAATATACCGTGGAAAACAAAAGGGTTTGCTGTTATGGTTACAAGAGGGATGAGACATTATCATAGTGAGTATTTACCCTGGATGCTTATAGTAACTACATATTTTAAGTTGACTAACAGTGGTGCAAATTTGTAGTGCTTCATCTTATCAGGACAAAGGTTTGGAGGAAAAGGAGGGAAATTGGTCATTATACTGCTTCACTGCGGGCAAACAAATCTATCTCTCTAATCTCTTAAACTATTAAGATTTTTGATTTCTGATGCATTTGATTGCATTTGTAAACTCAATAGTTCTCGCTTATACTTAAATTCGTGATCCTCTGCCCATATATTGTGTCTTTTTCATACCAAATGCATAGTTTATAAACTGACTGAAAAGACGCAAAGAAGCTACGTTGAAACATATCTTAAAAAAATTCTAATTTGAAGGTTTTATTAAAGAAATAATTGAGGTTTAGTTTTTTAATATTTAAATTTCAAAATATAAAATAAAAAATCGAAGCTGTTAAAAAAAATTCAGGATATTAAATAAATTTTAATGGAAATTGAATGAAGAACAATAAAAAAATTATTTCACAACGACTGATACTCACTGTTTTTATTTTCAGCTTACAATGTTTACCAATTTGCAGTCCAGATTGTGTCAATGGCTATTGCAAGAGACCAGATGAATGTACTTGCAACGCTGGTTATGAATTTGACAAAACTGATGCGTACAAATGTTCACCTATTTGTAACAACACTTGCGGACATGGCACTTGCGTAGCACCTAACGTTTGTGAGTGCGATACTGGTTACACATTTGATAACCATACCTGTCAACCAATTTGCACCAATACGGACTGCGGTGGAAGCTCCAGTGTACCATCTAATATTAACGAATGTAAAACTGGGTATAAAATATCCAGCAATGGGACGTGTGTACCTATGTTCTAATGGATGTCTGCATGGAACTTGTGTGGCTCCCGAAAATTGCACGTGCAATGACAGATGGCATAAAAATAAAACTGGCGAATGTGCCCCGATTTGTGACATTGATTGTGGTGAAGGAGGCAGATGCGTTGAACCTAATGTTTGTGAATGTCTTTCCGGTTATGAAAAGAACGAAAACGGAACATGTATTCCTCATTGTTCTAGCGGCTGTCCAAATGGTACATGTATAAGTCCTGATGTATGTCAGTGTGATGAAGGTTTTAATAAAAGTAAATCAGGTCCTTGTGAACCCTTCTGTAGCAGCGGTTGCGGTAACGGTACATGCATAAGGCCCGATATATGTCAGTGTGCCACCGGATATAAAATGAATGTGGATAATGTGTATAGTCCAATATGCATTCCTGAATGTAAAAACTGTAACGGAACCTGTTTCGCTCCGGGAAAATGTATTAATTTCTTAGAACCCCAATCAACAACTGTAGATATGCATACAGATTGTGATTACGTTTCATGTGCTATCAAAGTAAAAAGCACAACATCTAAAACTGATACAAAAAAGTACATTACTACTACTATTAAAGTCACCAGTGAAGCCACCAATTTAAATAATGACGACAAAGTAAATAGTGATAAAATTTATATACAAAATAATTGGTAAGTTACTCTCTCCGTGTATGGTAGACTTATTTATACAAGGTATTTAAATGATTTTTTTAAAACAAGAAAATAAAAATGTTTTTTTTTGTTACACACTAAATGATTGTACTTTGCAAGACGCGGGAGTTATGTTAAATACATTGCCTACCAGTTTGCCCTAGACCTTTTAGGTGCTGACGTATGAGTATATGCGGAACAGGAATATGAATAAATTTATTGAAACACTAGCTTTGCCCGCGACTTCACAAAATGTATTCAGCTGTAATGTACAAAACATAAATAAGTATTTCTAAAATAAAACTAAGTTACTCCTTAGTACATCATCTATCTGCCAGTGAAAGTCCAATCAAAATCGGTCCAGCCATTTCAGAGATTAGCTGGAACAAATAGACAGACAGACAGACAGAAAAAATGGTAAAAAATGTCATTACGGTGTATGTACTGCGTATACATCCATATGACATCCATATGCGGTTATTTTAATATTACAGACAGACACTCCAATTTTATTTATTTGTATAGATTTAGATATATGAGATATTATAGTAACTAAAATAAAAGCTATAAATAATAGCAATTACTTAATATACAAGAAATAAATAGTTAAAAACTAATTGTTATTTTGTTTCAGGTCTTCTTACTGGATTTACGTCACTCTAGTGATTATAGCCCTCACATTGGTATCTGTCAGTTTTCTTATAATGAAAAGAAAAGCAGTGGCGGGCGTTTTTACTAGACGTAGTTATGTCATTGAAGGTATATTTATTTTTGAGAACTGTAAACTAATAACTTACATGAGCTACGCTGTCATCAGTTGGTGGTTTTTAAACAACAGTTACATTTTACTGATAAAGATTTATTGTAATGACATTGAAATCAACATTAACTTCAGTTTTTTCCATTATAAAACAATAAATATTGGCGATGTATCGATATTAAAACAGATTACAATAAATGTCTTAATAGAATCCCAGAAGTACTTGAAGTTGATTCAGAATCAGACTAGGTGATTTTTGATAGGGTTTACGAACTTATTTTAGTTAACCGTGCAGATAAAGGAATCAAAATTATATAATATTTTCATAAACTATTGTATTTGGTCGTAAATTTTTTACTCTATTTAAATTACGTAATTTTATTCATTTATTTTGTTACAGAAGATCAAGCATTCGTCGACAGTCAATCGATACAGACAGACATACTATCGTAGAAAAAATTAAAGAGGAATAGATTTAGTATTAAAGCAGACCAATAATGATTTTAATAATTAATAATAAATGTAATTTTTTAATAAATTGTTAATAGCTATTAATAAAGTATGATGCTTAAAAATTATCTTTTTCAGGAACGTTGACAAGTTATGACATGCCATTATGCCATATTTACCAAACAAAATACACATATATATTATATATATTATATAAATCAAAATACAGCATTATATTGCTTATATATAAGCATTATATTGCTTGCTTATTTGTTTATTTATAATAAAACTTTGAACTTGAATTGGGCGGCACTATAATTAGTTGGAAATAGCTTTTCCTTATTTATATTACTCATTGGTTCCATAGATAGATGAAACAATTGGATGTAAACACAAAACTAGTAAAGTAGTGATATAAGAAAATTTTAATTTCGTAGAAATATTTATAATTTGGGTTGTCTGGAAGAAATGGCTAAATAGCCATAAGTCCGCCCATTGTACTTCACAGTCTGTAAATGTTTTTTTTAATGTGTTTATTGTTTAAAATGTAGTTGTGGTGTACAATAAAGTATAAATAAATAATTTATTTTTAATATATGTTAGCATTTTTAGATTTATGTGTTTATTGTAATATCAAATCGATTATTTCTTAAATTAATAAAGTTTTTATTACCTCCTTACAACACTTTATAGTTTGACTATTACTGTTTATATAAAATAAAGTTTGACTGAAAATTGCTCTACCATAAGCAATGATCGCTATCAAGCATCTGTGATCAAAATCAAAATCAACGGATTTTTCTTCGGAACGTTTTCTTGGCTCAAAACTGAGTTACCTATTCGTCTTAAACCAATCTTGTTTTCACTATAAAGCAAAAATCACGTCGTCATAATTTTTTTGATCAAGCCTAAAAAAAACAAGTATCATTAGAATATTACGCAATATAGCATAATTAACAAATTTTTTATGTACCTATGTTAGGAAAAGAAAAGGACCTAGAATTGATCTCTGTGGAATGTCAATTTTCAGCACAGATCCAGAAGGGTTTATTTAGTTTACTGTTACATGTTGCATGTAATAACTATGGTTAAATATTATAAAGTGCTGTGTGGCTACGGCACTAAAGAATTTAGCCACCCCCTCTCTTCCCGTGGGTGTCGTAAGAGGCGACTAAGGGATAACAAGGTTCCACAACCACCTTGGAACTCAAGAAGCCGACCGATGGCGGGATAACCATCCAACTGTTGGCTTTGAAATACTCAGGCCGAAGACGGGCAGCAGCGTCTTCGGTGCGACAAAGCCAGTACTGCGGTCACCAACCCGCCTGCCCAGCGTGGTGACTATGGGCAAAACACATGAGTTCACGTTTTATTTTGGCGTAAACTTGTGGAGGCCTATGTCCAGCAGTGGACTGTATAGGCTGTAATGATGAAATATTATAAAAAGCGATTAAGAGCTGTTTTATTAATACCGTAATACATCATTTTACTTAATAGAATTTCTAGGTCCATGCAATCAAATAAATAAATAAATAATAAATGTCTTATCGGTCGTCTGTTCCTATGGTAAGCTACTTAATGCTTGTGTTACAGGTCACAGCCGACTGTTATTACTATTTTTAAATATATATACATAGAAATAATACATATATCTCAGGTGGCAGTCGAACACGCATCTCGCGGAACAGAAAGCAGGGCCACTACAAACTTCGCCAACGGGTTAGTCAAACTTGCCAAATGCCTTTGATTAATACAGACATTTATTTATATCTGCTCTTATAAGTGCGTTCACTAAATTTTAACTTACATATTGAAAGTTTTCATTTAAAAAATGATTGCAATTTTTTTTATAGTTATATTAACTATGCAATTACGATACCTGAAATAATTTTATATTAACTTTGTGAGGAATCGCATACTTATGGAATCCAGTTATGGTAAGAGAGTCAAGTCAAGAATTTTAGTTATAACAAAATAATTGATATAAGTAATTGAAAGTTTTACTTATCAAATCTAGGAAGTTGCTTATATGTCTTTACAAAGAGCTAATGTTCTGATTACTTAACGACCAATCAATATCCTCTATAAATACAAACAGGTCTTTCGAAAAAAAAGCTCGGTATACCTGATAGTAAGCTTATATGATAGCTAGGCATGACCTTACCCAGGAGGTCTGGCCACCTTAGTTACTAATAAATACAAAATATATTTATAAAATACAAAATATGTTTATATATACAAATATTACAGCCAGATCTAGGCGGGAATCGAACCCGAACCCGCGGAACAGAAAGCGGGGCCACCACAAACTGTGCAAACGGGTAAAAAAAAACATTAAAATATTTGAATATACATTTTACCTAAATAGGTAAAATAGACAAATTCTAACTTGTTGTCCGTTGGATTCTTGCACAATTATTTCATGGACGCCCTATCAATGATGGGCAGTAGGCATTGTGTTCTGATTACAGAACGATGAATAATTCCCTTTAAATATAATCATTCCGCTAAACGTATTCGTACAAAAACAACATTTCTCGGAGAAAAATGTTTCAGCCAGATAAAATGTGTTTTGGTGTATTGTTATTATTTGCATTTGTGTTTTGTGTTGACACACAAATTTGCACCGACAAACAAACGTGAGTACATAATTATATATTTTTTAATTTTTGTTATGTGTACTGTAAATCATATAACGGTGTAAATGATACCACAATACAAGTATCAGCTTTCAAATAAAAAAAGGATAATTATAATCGGCAAACGCAATAGTAAGTTGTGAGTTCTAACACACACAAAAAAAAATAGTCGAATAAGAACCTCCACCGAAAAAAAAACAGCCGAATCTTTCGTTTTTTGAAGTCGGTTGAAAATTCGTTGATAAGACAATCTGATTATATAAAACTATAAAAAATGGGTTTCCATGTTTTAGTTCAATTAGTACGTTAATAGAACGTGCGAGAAAGATTTCATCCAATTACTTCTATAAGAAAAAAATACTATTAAAACTGCCTTCTTAGTGAGTTATAAAAAAGCAGTTAATTAGATAGTAGAATATAAAACGCATAAGCAAAAATATTATATCGGATTTGCAACAGTAAAAACATTCATGTTGTATTGTACATACAATTAAAAATCAAACAAAGAAATTAGTCATAAGTGACCTCATAAAAGATTATTTATAAATACATGTACTGTAGTACATAATCAATCTAAAAAGTCCGTTATTGTAACAACTAATGATTGGTTTAACTAATCTAATGTTTAGTTTGGTCAAGCTTTAAGTTCATTAAAAAACTAGTAAGAGAATAGATACATGCGGCTTTTAATTTGATGTGCCTCGTTGAAGATATTTAAAAATGTACATTAGATTCTTCAATACTGAGCTTCATTATATATATGTGTGATTTGAAAATCTGAATACCTATATATTCAGATTTTCAAATTTTTGTTATCAGTAGTCAGTTATTTATTATTATTATTATTTATTAGTAAAATATAAAATTCTTAGTTTCTCATAATTTAATTTATCTGCTTACGAAATACATTTTCAAAATGCGTTCCTTCTTGACTTTATTTTCAAAATAAAAAATATTTTTATTATTTTGAAATTAGAACAATTTTAAATATAAAAAAAATAGTGATTATTTTAGTTAACAAAATCAAAAATCAAAATCAAAAGAGGTGGCTTCATAAGTACATTCGAATCGTCATTTTACAAATTAAATTATAACAATGAAGCTACTACCGATTCAGAATGTAGATTAATGCAGAGAAGAATCGATGCGTAATGTATCAACACATTATATTACAGTTACCTGCGTTGGGTTCCTGAAACTTATATTCGCTCGTACAGAGAGACATACAGAGGCAACTGCTGGTATAAATGTATCAAGACTAGATATCGCACATATATGGACTATAGGCTCGTACAGGTATGTTGATATTCTTGCTGGAATAATCTATGACTAACTTAATGACGATTGGTCTTGTATAGTGGTGCGGTGCATACAAGCGGTGCCTATGTACCGGTACCGGAGATGGGAAAGAAGATATATTATTTTATTTTTCTAAAGCATTGCTCTAGTGACGTAGACTAGACTAGTACTTACAATTTTTTGGAGCTTTGAAAGTTATATAGATTTATGCACATTATATAAAGTACCTGAGTGACCGAGCAAAGCTCGGTATTTTTAGTAAGTCGTGTTTTTTGGAAATATATTTAAATACGAATTAAATATTGATAAAATATGAATAATATTTTCTGATGTTACCGACATAATATTAAAAAATATAACTGGTTATTTAAACAAAATGAGAGCAATTAGCAAAAAAAGAATAAAAATGATAGATCTGGAGACATGGGGATTTGAACCATGGCCTTTTCATTCGATATCGACCGCCCGATTTTCCACCCGAGCTTAAAACTTTATTGATAATCGCGAAATTTGTCCTCGTATTCTAACGATATTGTAGCAATTTTTTCATTGCCTAAAAACATTGATAAATCCCCCGAGCCCCGAAATCCTCTGCATACTAAATTTCATGAAAACTCTTGGAGCCGTTTCCGAGATTCAGATTATATATATACATACATACATACATACAAGAATTGCTCTTTTAATAGTATTAGATATACACCATAAATAAACACAATTTATAAAAATCGCCTGGCTTCTCGTGGTCGGCAACATATGACATAATTTATTATTTGATTACAGAAAAACATCGTAGAAATCAAACAATTCTGTTGTTCTGGTTACATGAAGGATGAAACATCACCAAAGTAAGTATTTGCATTTCGATGTTAAATAAAATTAAAAAATTTCAGATAAGTTTAGAAAAGTAATGATGGTTTTATTTTTATTTTCAGCTTACAATGTTTACCAATTTGCAGTCCTGATTGTATCAGTGGCTATTGCAAGAGACCAGGTGAATGTGGTTGCAACGTTGGATATGAACTTGACAAAACTAATGCGCACAAATGTTTGCCTATTTGTAATAACACTTGCGGACATGGCAATTGCGTAGCACCTAACGTGTGTGAGTGCAATTTTGGTTACAGATTTGATAACCATACCTGTCAACCAATATGCACAGAACCCTGTGTAAATGGAACTTGCGTAGGTCCAGATACGTGCGAGTGTTTTGCTGGATACCGAAAAACTGAAAGTAATCTTTGCCTGCCATATTGCTCGAATGGATGTCCGTATGGTACTTGTACCAGTCCAGAAAATTGCACTTGTAATGATGGTTGGTACAAGGATGGTCTTGATAAATGTGTTGCACAATGTGATAAGGACTGCGGCGGAGGATCTTGCGTGTCACCTAATGTATGCGAATGTACAACCGGATATGAAAAAAATAGCAATGGCACCTGCGTACCTATATGCTCTAATGGATGTCTTCATGGAACTTGTGTAGCTCCCGAAAATTGTACGTGCAATGACAGATGGCATAAAAATAAAACTGGCGAATGTGTCCCGATTTGTGACATTGATTGTGGTGAAGGAGGCAGATGCATTGAACCTAATGTTTGTGAATGTCTTTCCGGTTATGAAAAGAACGAAAACGGAACATGTATTCCTCATTGTTCTAGTGGCTGTCCAAATGGTACATGCATAAGTCCTGATGTATGTCAGTGTGATGAAGGTTTTAATAAAACTACTTCAGGTCTTTGTGAACCCTATTGTAGCAGCGGTTGTGGTAATGGTACATGCATAGAGCCCGATGTTTGTCATTGTGCCGCTGGATATAACATGAATTGGGACAATGTCTATAGTCCAATATGCATACCTGAATGTGAAGACTGTAACGGAACCTGTTTAGCTCCGGGAAAATGCATTTATTTATTTGAAGCCCAATCAACAACTGTAGACATGCTTACAGATAGCAATATAGCTGAAACGGAGACAAAAAACTTCTACACAAAAGTCACCAGTGAAACCACTGATTTAAATTATGACGACAAAGTTAATAGTGACAAATTATCTGTACAAAATATTTGGTAAGTTACTGCTCTCGAATATTAATGAACAAAACAATACAATTTAGTAAAAAAAATTATATTGATGATAAAATGTAACATAGGAATGAAATAGTCAAGCGAATCAGGTCTTCAACTCTTATAATACTTTTATTAAATTAGTGACGTGTTATTACACAATTTATTATGTATAATTTTCCGTATCCTGAGTGGAACTTACGTGGGAATCAATATCTAATAGACATTTTAAACTTAGAATGGCTGATGTTTGTAATTTATGGTACAGGAATCTGAGTGAATACCCATTCTAAAAGACCTACAATGAAAATATAACACTTATTATATTAAATACAAGCTTTTAGTAATAATTTGTAATTTTTTTTCAGGTCTTCCTACTGGATTTATGTCTCTCTAACAATCATAGCACTCACACTGATATTACTCAGTTTTCTTATAGTGAAAAGAAAAGCAGTCGCACGTGTTTTTGGTGGAGGTAGTTACATTGTTGAAGGTATATTCATTTTCGAAGATTACAAAGTAAAAACTTATTTCTTCCTTTATACGACTAGTGTGTACAACGATTGCACGACTCTCCAGATAGTAAGCGGTTTCCGTAAATTCTGGACGCCTGCAATAGCAAAAGTATCGCATGCGCGTTACCAATTCTAACTCAAATTTTCCCCAGGAGCTCTGATCACTTTACTCGCCACTGGACCACATCACTATTTCCGAGAAATATTATTTAACGGTAATAATCTGTAAGATTGAGGTACTTTAGATTGGGAGGGCTCCTCTAGATTTTGAGTAGGATATTTCCTGCTGTGCCCTATTGCAATGACAGTAGCCATAATGTCAGAGTCAATTTTTGAAAAGTAGCTACTACTCAACTAACAGGAGAGGGTGTAGCAAAACCTAGAAATATAGTAGTTATGTAAAAAATTTAAGTTGACAAATTTAAGCCGACTATGACAAAACTGAAAAGTAAAAATCATCTTATCGTTTTTTCATTGATATCTTACGTAATAGTTGACAGTTTTCTTTTGTTCTATATGCAGTGTTTCTGATATTAATATTTTTATGTCTACAGACGAAACAAAAGGTACATTTTAATTTTTATTGATAATGATTTATCGTCATGAATTTGAAATTTACTTGACTGTCAGTTTCTTCTATTAAAAAACAATAATAATCATAAAATATTGTTTGACTTGGTGATTTTTGATAAATGGTTAACCTTAAAACTTAACCTTAACAGGTTATATACCTAACCATAAACTAGGTAAAATGTATTAAGTTTGTGAAAATGTTTCTTAAGTATGTAAAGAAACAGATAAAACTTTTCTTTGGTTTGAATGTTACGTACTGGCCGTAAAGCAGTGATGTCAATGCAAATTAAGATATTATAAAAGGATTGGAAAAAAGATGATATGGCGGTTAAGACTAAACCTTATTTAATTTGTTTAGATTATTTAAAAAAAGATTAATAAAGAAATTGACACTGTGAATAATAAACGTTAAATGTCGTTTCTTTTTTTACAGAGCAACACATCGTTTTATTTCATTGTCAATAAGATCCGTACATTATAAGTATAAAAAAAGTTGATAAAAATAAAGTATTTAATTTTTTTTTTCAGATGAAAAAGCATTCGACGACTGCCAGTCCGTACAAACTGACATGAGCTATTCGAAAATGTTGCAAAAGGATCGTAATTAAATAGGAAAGATCTCACCATTATTCTGATTCTCATTATAATCGTAATTATAAGTTATACACATATTATAATCGTTATTAGAAGTTATTAAGTTAATAAATTAATTTTTATATTATTATATTTTTTACGACTGTTATTCGTATTTTCTGCATATCACACGTTACAATAAAATGTGTATTTGATGTAAATCCGTTACATAAATGTAAACACAAAATAATCAATTTTTCACATGGATTTTTTGTCACTGAAATCTAAAAAACAAGTAATTGTGAACATACAATGTAAAGTGAGAAGTATTTATAAAATATCTCTAATGGATTTTATTTAGTTATTTTTATGATTTTGTGTTATTAGTGATATTAAATTACTTTATATTTATATTAATGAAGTTTTTTATTAAAAAAATTTACTTTTACAGTTTTACTATTTTACTCTACATACTGTATAAATAGTTATTCCTGTAATTATGTGTAATTTTTTATTCAACTGTTGTGTGCTTTTAACTACTTATTAATTTATTTGAATATATTACAGGTGTTTCATCAAAAAGGATTCATTACTTAGAAAGATTACTTTTTATATAACCATTTTGTCACTCTACTATAACTTCAGCACTATATAAAAAGCTCAATGAATGCAGTTTTAGTAGATTAATTAATTTTAGAGAAATATTACGTTACTATTGATAAATTATTATTATTATTATATATTTGGATTAGAACATTAGGAACTCCACACAACTCCTTAATGTAAATTTTTTTAATAGATTTACTAACAGCATTGATCTATGTGTTACTTAGAACAAGTAACATAAACGGATTATATCTAAATTAATTTAGAACATTGGTATATACTTTGTTCAAAATGTTTCATGGAATCGATATTAAATTAAAAAAAAAAAGAATAATCATATATAATTTTATTGGTTCAAGTGTACAACATCATAAATATCTATCATCTATGACTGAAATCTTTGCTTAGTAATCAGGTATGTCGATGATGAGAAGTTTAGATACATCCAGCTCTTCCTTGCTATCAACAGATCTTCGAATACGTTTCACACAAGCTGGTCGACCTTTCACGCTGGTGTCCTTGTAATAACCAACGTTGCAGATGCAGAAGTTGGGTGCAGAGCAAACTCCGTTAGGACAGCCCCCAGGACAATTAGGTAAACACCTAGAAATTGAAAAGACGATGATATTATATTTAGGATAAACTTCTCTAAATCTGATTTCTTGGAATATACTTTAATTAATAGTGGCTTTTGCTTTGTGCGGGACAAAATTTTGGCTGATTACTGGAGCTAATCTGATTATATTTTTCAACTTTATAATTGACTAGACTCAGAAAATTGTAGAAATATTGTATCAATTAAAAGTATTAAATATTTCACGTCAGTTTACTTAATTGAACGCTTTTTTGAAATTAGCCAGATTTTATGAACGAAGTTCCTTACGGCAGACTTGACATTTGGCTGGGCGACCGAATTGAAAAAAATGTGATACTAAAACCGTAAGAAAAATATATAACGGAAGTGACGTAATATTAGTCATATGACTGTATAATATGACGTTTGTAAAACTAAAATATTACTAGTAAACTTTTTTTTAAAATTACTTATGTAATTTTATACTGTCGACAAAAATAAATAAAGACATATGTTTTTTTATTTCACTTAATTAGTTTGAATTATTATTATTTTGTTTGATTTATTTTATTTTACGGTATTTGCTATTTTCTAAAATACTAAATTTCCTAAATACTTTTATGTACTTAATTAAAAACCAATCAACATAATTTAAAAAAAAAATCAAGAACTAGAAAATATATATAAAATTCATTTTTTTTTCAAATTGTGTTGCTTCTATCCGAAGGAACTTCTTTTTTATCTGGTGTCCCATGACACCACATAATTTTAATTAAAGAAAAAATCAAGTGGTCTAGCGTTTAATTTCATAACTTACTGTCACTTGATAAATATTTTAATGAAATACAAAAAATCGAAAGGAAAACGGTAATAATAATAACTATCAACATTTAATTTCAACTCAATCCAGTTAGATTAATTTGCTCTCGTATTTTCAATTTTTTTTAATAAAAATGGATTTTTGAAAATGTTCGTAATTTTAAATGTATTTGAGAAAATATAAAAGTACCTGAATGGATTGGTAGCATCAGCCACATATCCAGGGTTACATTGGCAAGTATCAGCTCCAATGCAAGCACCGTTAAGACATTGTTGCGAGCACTGCGTCGACTGTTGTTGAGCAAATTGAACGTCGAAGCTACCAGTTTGCCCTTGGGCTTCTGATATTTCATGTCCATTTTGTTCGTCAAATTGACTGTGATAGCCATATTGGCCTCTATTGCCATAACCATGGCTGCCGAGGTAAATTTGATAGCCAGGATTCACTTGATATCCCGGGTATCCAGGGTACATTTGATTTCCTGGGTATACCTGGTTTCCAGGATATCCTTGATTTCCGGGATTAATTTGGTCCCCAGGCTTAACTTGGTTTCCAGGATAAACTTGGTTTCCAGGATACCCTTGCTGACCAGGGTACACTTGATGTCCAGGATTTGTTTGTTGGCCAGGATATAGTTGTTGTCCAGGGTATATTTGTTGTCCAGGCAGTGATTGAAGATCAGGGTATATTTGGTTCCCAGGGTAACGTTGAGTGTTACCAGGATTCACCTGATTTCCTGGATACACTGGATTACCTGGATAGCCTTGATATCCTGGATATATTTGGTTTCCAGGATAAATTGGTTTTCTGGGCACATCTTGAGTAAAGGTACCATTAGTTATATTAAGGTTACCAGGTTGCTTTTCTTCTTGACTAATATCTCCTCTAGGTGTTACACCACCAGAGTATATAGCCCGATTAGGTGGACTAGCAGGGTAAGTGTGACGTTGAGTTGTTGGTCTTATTGTGCTTGGATATTCACAAATATTTGGAGAGACGCATCTTCCATTTGGTTCGCATCCCCTGAAAAAATATTTTATATTTAATAAAGTTGACGCCCACATGTTATGGCTGTTGCGGCAGCTGTTATGGCATTAACCCTGTGGTATTCGCTTATTGTCCGATCCTATGCATTTGTATTATGTGTGTTTCTGGCTTGAAGTAATTCTGCTTGAGGTCGTTGACTTAGTTATGCTGAGGCTTATTTTACTCGTAACAATGTTTTATACTTTACTTAAAATCGCTTAAATATATTTTTAAATGAATGTCTCAACAATGTAATAGGGTATATTTAGTATACAATTATTGTATATATAATAAATATTGTGATAATAAATTAATAGCCTTTTCGCATAATATTATCAGTAGCACATAAAAAAATCAAAAATGGAAATCATTCATACCTAGGGCATTGAGGTATGCATTGGCCTTGCTGATTTTTGCTATATCCTGGTCGACAGTTACAGACATTAGGTGCGATACAGTCTCCGTTGATGCACTGATTACACACTGGCTTACAATTTCCATCAGCAGTCGATTGATATCCTTCCTTACACGTACAAATATTAGAATCTGTACAATTTCCTGAAAAAAAAGTAAAAAAGAACGTTGTAACATGGTTACAGACTGTAAAAAATATCCCCCTCATATTACAGTTAGTATGGGATTACTGATTAGTTTGAGACATTAAATAGTTGGTTGACAACAATATTTTTAAAGCTAATGTTAAAAAAAAAGTTATCGGAATCAAAATAACAAACTAATCTTCAATTTTCTTTTATTTTAAACATACTTTATGGAACTTAGTTAAAAGGCCATTCTACAAATTGCAACTAAGCCGATAAGTAATTAAAGGCGAGATTAGACAAGACATCGATATAAAATTATATACCTAATCCACCACAATTCTCCTTGCAGATAGGTATGCAGAACTTGCTCTCCGAATCTAGTTTAAAGCCCTCTTTACACAGACATTCGCCACCACTACAATGTCCATTCTGACATCCAATAGGGCAGGTTGGTACACAATAACCGGCCAAATTTTTGACGTGATCAGGGAAACAAGTACAAGTATCTGGGGCGGAGCAGAGGGCGTTCACGCACTCTTTAGTGCAAACTGGATCACAGATTTTGAAATTGTATATGTTCCTTATGTATCCTTTACAGCATGTTCTGATGCGACTGAGATCAGGTCTCGACTGAAAAGGAGATTTTTTTATTATACAACTTGGTTGGCTAACAACCGCACGGCTCACCTGATGTTAAGTGGTTACCGTAGCTATAAAAGCCTACAACATCAGAAATAAGTGCGTCGCCGAACCTAACCCCAATACCCCAGGAGTTCTGGTCACCTTACTCACCGCATGATCACCAATTGAGAACAGTATTATTTAGCTGCGATCTCCTGTGTAATCTAGCCAAATTTATTATCAAAATATCGCTTGAAATTTAACTTTCTACCGTATCGCCTACTGTTTACATGACAGATGTATTAATTTAGACCTAACTTATTTATATGACGTATTTTTAGTAGTTTAGGCCGGATTTTGAGGATGCTGCCCCTTGAAAAATTTATGAAAATAGCTTAAGCGCTTTGCAAGTTATATAACAAACAAATAAAATGTGACTAGCCCGATGGCGCAGTTTGTAGTGATCCTGCTTTCTGCTCCGAGGGTTGTGGGTTCGATTCCCACCCCGAGTCTGGGTGTAATTTATATATTTATTGATATGTGTATTATTTATATGTATGTTTATAAAAAAAATATGTAGCTATACCAGTTGGCTGTTACCTATAACACAAGCATTAAGTTGCTTACTTTAGGAACAGACCTCTGTGTGTATTGTGTAGATATTTATTATAAAATGTATTTTGTGTAGAGAAAGTTTGACAATATAACACTTGTTTCTACATTAAGAAAAAGAAATTATAGGAAGAATAGGAAAGATGATCGGAGCAAATGTCAGCTTTACTGCTGTTACGTGTTAGGGTTCGAAGGATTTGGAGAGAAAGACCTGCTGACTCTTTTCAAGACTTTATTCACTAGTACTAGTTCCAACACAAAGCACTAGGTCTCTGTCTTTGCGTGGTTTCAATGGTTGCCGCTAGATGGCGCTAGTTTCTTTGTGTGTCCTTAACACTGCTATAACAGGGAATGGTATAAAAGAATATAATGGTACAGTATTGTTATTTTATATACATAAATAATTCTATAGAAACAAGTAGGAACATGTTACGGATATGCAATGAGGAATGATAAGATTATTCACAATCGCGATTCAGGCTGTGACATTACTGTGGCATAGAGCTCTTTTGCCATTTTGAAGAAGGATTGGCGGTTAATTCACCACACTGCTCCAGTGTGAGTGGGCTAACATGGTTAAAAATAACGAAAGAAAGTAACGGTATGACTGGACATATACAGATTAGAAAGAAAATTAATCGAAATCAGGATTAAGATCAGGTTAATCGAATCTTTATACATTATTAATAATTGAACAAGATTCAAAAATTTTAAGCCAAAGGTAGGGTTTCCAAAGTGATCAATGTAAGTAAAAAATGTAAGGGCTTATTAATAGGCTTTTGCGACGGTATATAAAAAGCAATTATCACTTACCCCATTACCAGCGGGCACGTGTGAAGGGTCACGCACTAAATTTACTGTCCTGCAAAAAATATATATTTCAATACTTCCGAAGTAACATGTTACTAAACCGTAACCTAAGAATAATTACTTTAATATTATAAAAATGTAAAAGTTATTTTGGGTAAAAAAATAAAATAAATTGTGTTTTGTCGTCTCGCAAACTAAAAAAAAACCGACTTCAATTCTTCAATTACATCGACAAGTAATACAACGTAGCTAGACGTAAAAATAGTCAAGTAAATACGCATTATCAAAGATTACTAAAAAACTTGTAATCAGATCTCGATGACATCGGCTTTCGATTAAAATTAAAAGTCATCAAAATCGGTAAAAAGTTATGCGGATTTTCAAGGGTTTCCCTCGATTGCTCTGAGATCCCATTATCAGATCCTGGTTTTCATCATGGTACCACACTTATGATATCTTCTTTCCAACAAAAAAAGAATTATCAAAATCGGTTCATAAACGACGAAGTTATCCCTGAACATACATTTAAAAATTTATATATATACTATACTAATTGTCGTGTCGCGGTGTTTGTAGTTAAACTCCTCCGAAACGGCTTGACTGATTCTCATGAAATTTTGTGTGCATATCGAGTAGGTCTGAGAATCGGCCAACATCTATTTTTCATTCCCCTAAGTTATAAGGGGGGGGGGGTTTGAGAAGGTTAATAAAATATATGACAAAACAACGTTTGCGGGGTCAGCTAGTCTAATATATAAAATTCTCGTGTCACGGTGTTTTTAGTTAAACTCCTCCGAAACGGCTTGACCGATTCTCATGAAATTTTCTGTGTATATTGGTTAGGTCTGAGAATCGAACAACATCTATTTTTCATCCCCCTAAGATACAAAGGGGGGATTAAGAGGGGTTAATAATATATATGGCAAAACAACGTTTGGTGGGTCAGCTAGTATATATGTATATATATACTACGCAATATGCTGGGTCAGCTAGTATATATATACTAGCTGACCCAGCATATTGCGCGAACTCATGTGTGTTGCCCATAGTCACCACGCTGGGCAGGCGGGTTGGTGACCACAATGCTGGCTTTGTCGCACTGAAGTCGCTGCTGCTCGTCTTCGGCCTGCGTATTTCAAAGCCAGCAGTTGGATGGTTATCCCGCCATCGGACCTCTTTATAAAGGGGTGGCTATATTCTTTACTGCCGTATCTACGATTATACGAATATCGAATGCAGACGAATACGAAAACCGAGGTAAGACATACTCTGACCGAAAATACAGTCGAGTAAGAGCCAAATGTCATCATATCTTTTCTCATCCATGGCACTCTGGGTTTATGTCTAGTAGCTTCTCTGATTTTGTCAGTATTTATAAGTGGTTATCTCTTAAAATCTGGTAAGGTTTTTATGTTACTGACTACAAAAATTATACTTACGGTACTTCAATGTAGCACACTCCAACTTCGAAGTCGATTTGACGCGATGCGTTATAGACACCGTGGAAGGAAGCGTTCTGCGAACCATAGCCGTATTGTGTTATGTTCTGTCGCAAGCCATAGCTGCCAAAACTGTGGAGAAAATTGTTTCTTTATAAACAGCAGAAGAATTTATTTATTTACTTATTTATTTATTTATTTATTTATTTATTTATTTATTTATTTATTTATTTATTTATTTATTTATTTATTTATTTATTTATTTATTTATTTATTTATTTATTTATTTATTGGTTGCACCAACAAGAAATACACTAATACAATGTTAAGAGGCAAGCTCAGTTATTAGGCCAAGTGTATCCTCAATTACAGGCGTAAACCGCATGCACTTGAGCGAACAATTCATTATTATACTAAGTAGTAACAAATTAACAAAATAAAAATTTCACAAGAGATAATTACCAAATGAGACACAATTTTTTAAAAAACAATTACTAACAAAAGTTATAATAATGCATCATCTGGTCTGAAGTTAATAATAAATAATAATAATAGCAAATTTCCGATTAATATAAAAGTAATCAATCAACAAAGAATAACAAGAAGTAATGCAAAGGCCACTTGTATTCTTATATGATACAATGATTCACTTTTCTATTATTAACTTTCAAGATACTGTACAAGTTTTGTTACGTGCATCATTTTTTTATAAGAATGAAGTTGAAATTGCATTGGGAATCCCAACGCCAATCTTCATCATTTTGGACCGCCGCATATAAATATTAATTTTATAATGAAGATAAATATATACTTATGTTCGTAATTGACTAACTCTGAAAACTACTGGACAGATTTTTAAAATTCTTTGACCAGAAGAATGTTACATTATCGCTGAGTGATATAATTAAGGTATATTATTATATAGCGATAGAAAAGGGAACAGTCAAAATCGTGTAATCAACGCGGGCGAATCCGCTTGTGGAAAACTAGTGTTAAATATAATAAATAATCGTGTATGATAGATGCAAATATTTAGCATAAGCAGAGTTCATAGTAATTTGTCTAATAATCTAATTAATCATCTATAGGACAAGCGTAATGCGTGATGTTTGAAAAAATGGATGTTGTGAATTACATAACCGCAAAACGATATTATTAATTATAATAATAATAAATAATAATTGAATATATGACAACATATTTGTTTGTAGAAGTTCAATATTATTTTACTAACATGTCTAAAAATAAATTTATTAACTTATAAATAAAATCACTTCCTTTGAAATTTGTACTAATTAAATTTATAATTAATTATTGAAAATGTCACAAACGATAATTAAAAACGTGTTATCTTTTTAATGTGTATTACGTTAATTACTATTAACAGTGATTCATAAATAAAATCTTAATCTATACATATAATAAAATGGTAGGAAAGTCAAAACTGTACATTGAATATTTTTTTTAAAGAATACTTGGGTGTGATCTACAATCGATACCGAAGCCAAAAATATAGTTTTTAGAATTTTTTTCTGTTTTTCTGTTTGTCTGTTTGTATGTATGTCTGGGATAAACACAATAAGTACTGCATAGATTTACTTCAAATTTGGCACGAATGTGATTAAGAAGTCGGGTCAACATATAGGCTACATATTATCACGCTATCACCTACGGGGAACGAGCAGTGCACCTTTATTTCTTCAACGCATTCTGTAACAACGCGTAATCTAACGACGCATATTTGAATGTTGTTGTTATTATGTTAATAATAACAATGCTATAAGCTAGCTCCACACTATAAATAAAGACATTCTGTAGTATATTTAGTATCAGCATTGCACCCGTGCGAAGTCGAGACGGGTCGCTAGTAATATATAAATGAAAAAGATTCGATATCTGATTGATCACAAATGAAAAAACATAACTTCACTTTATCTATACATATAATAATTACGGCAGATAACAGTGAAAAGCTATGAAGTAACAAACATTACAAGTGCAGTCGAATTATGAACATTCATATTTGGATTTGGTTTTAAAAAAAAGAAAAATCTAAATTGATGAAGTAGTTCAGCAGTTTTCCTTTGCTTGTTGCATTTATTATTATAAAGACTAGGTTTGTATAAAAAAAAATTAAGAGAATTTCAAAAAAAAAAAATAAGAAGAAAAATTAGATGACATTCTGGAA
Organism: Melitaea cinxia; assembly: GCF_905220565.1. Lineage (NCBI taxonomy): Eukaryota > Metazoa > Arthropoda > Insecta > Lepidoptera > Nymphalidae > Melitaea > Melitaea cinxia. The sequence continues at coordinate 1,773,170 of NC_059400.1, forward strand.
AAAAACATATGTTGTTACGAAGTACATCGGGTTTTGACCCGATAGTTTGTTTAAATATACATACTTCGGGTAGTTCGCTCCGGGGTTGTAATGGTAGCCTCTGTGGCCACCCTTGACAGATTTCACATTGACGTACTGAACATCGTCGTCTGCGCGTGAGCAGCCCAGCAACAACGCGCCAATGAGTATGGCGTACATAGTCCTTGAATAAAATAGTGTCAATTAGTAACATAGTAATGTAATAAAATATTGTATAATAGTGTTTAGTATATATTTAGTAAGCTTTATTAAATTTAATTTTATTCCAAAATCGTAAAATTACGCGAGTGAAACCGCGGCGTACAACCAGTGTAAATATATAGAAGTATTTAGTTATAATATGATGAGTAGTAGTACCTAAGTATATAATTTTTATCAATTCTATTCCATTACGATTATTACGAATCAGCTTGTAACATCCCACTGCTGGGCATAGGCCTTTTCCTACATGTAGGAGAAGAGCTCATACAAACCAGTATTAAATGGAATCTATTTATGTTGCTTACATTCAGAATTTAAGTGAATGTGATCTTTATAAATTATGTTGCCATAAAACAAATTTCAATATAAAACGAATAAAGAAGTTAATAAACAATAACTAAGTAAAAAAATAAATATAAAGACACTTATATCATCATTATTAGTTGCATCCATATTCAACGATAACTATTAAAATGGTGGTAGGCGTGAGTTGATGGACGAAAAGAATAAAACGACGCTTCGCAAATCATACACAATTATAATCCCTTTTGCAATTGTTCATTAACACTTCAAAGTTCTTTTAGTTCTTAAAATAATATCAATTAATAATCACACACAAACACTCCACCGAACACGTAATGTAACCGATACGATGTGAATCGAGCGATCGTTGACAAGCGGGACAAGACACGTAAGTCCGGGAAATCCGGGATTGTCCCGGAATTACGTGTCTTGTCCCGTGTCCAGGAATTATAGTTGATTGTTCCGGATTTCGAATACTACTAGTTTTCTAGCGATTTACAAAAAATATTTTTTTCATTTTAGTTTTCATATATTTTATATAAACCGACCGAATTCGTAATCCTCGAATTGTCCCGGAAATAAAATGCTTGAATCTGACAACCCTACTTATGTCCGTCCCGACTCATTCGCTCAAGCTCACTAGCGCCCGGGGTTGTGTCAGAGTGTCGAAAAATCACTCTAAAAATATCTATGCGCCGTCAAATATTTTATAACATAGGTCACACGGTTGTCTATTCATTAAATAAGCAACTTAATGCTTGTGTTATAGGTAAATTAATGTTTTCATAATTATAGCAAGTATCGCTTCAGCCTGTAATATCCCACCACTACGGCATAGGCCTCTTTCCCCATGTGGGAGAAGGATCAGAGCTTAATCCACCACGCTGCTCCAATGCGGGGTAACGATCGCTATCAGGTGTACATGATAACAACCGGGACCTACGCCTTAACGTGCTCTCCGATGCACGATGGGGATACCCACAAGGACTGCACAAACACCCAGACCACGGCAAACACCTGTATGGCCAATACAAATGTTTGTCATGTGCGGGGATCGAACCCGCAACCGCCAGCGCAACAGGTACAATCCATGGCTGTGACCGTTGCGCCAACGCGGCGTCACAAGTAGCTGTATATTACTAAAGTATGTAATCTTCTATATATTAATAGGTGAAGCAAACTTTGTACCCCTTTTTACTAAAATTGCGCTGATGAAGAAATATGAAATTTCGCATAGGTTATATAGATAAGGAGTGCAGAATGCTAATATCTTTTTAAAATAATGCATAAAAAATAAATTAAATCAATAAAATAAACATTATACAAACTACCATGTATTTTACACACACTCATAATTATTTACTCCTTTATTTAATGTTCAAACTTATAATTTAAATTAATTATTGTCGAATTTCGACCACTGTGCGACCACGATTAGGTACATATTAAAGTATTTAATTTATAAGATTATTTAGAAACCGAGATATATAAAAGTAATCACTCATTAACACAACTTTAAAGTTAATTAGATCCTCAACAGTGATATTACATTGTAATTTACTTATAAACTTTATATAATTCTAGTTATTATTCGCGGTTTCACAGACGTTAATTTAAGAAAATGCAAATATTGGGCTGTCTTTTATATTCTGGCAAAACTACTGGGTGGTTGATATTTTGATTTTCAACTTATATTTAAATGAAAAAAAAAACTATATTTAAGTCTGCATTTTAAATTGTCATTTTACAAATTAAAATTATTTTTGCTTTATTTAATCAATTATAGTTAAATTCTAGCTCTGATTCGGAATGTAGATTATGCAGAGAAGAATTGGTAAGAAACTCTCCTTTCTTCTAAAAGAGATCTTTTATTTTATTTAATTAAAATGTAATTCATTTAATAGAACATTTTTATTTTTAAATATTACGATATCCAAAGAGTAAACTCCAGTCGTATGTCGTAGCTGACACACATTTTTTATAATATATAAGAATTGTGGTCTTACCTTGTTGTAAGCTCACTAACACACTAACTTACTACAACTTACTGACGGATACTACGATATGATTCGTGTGTCGCGCGAGGCGATGTGAGAATAATAATTATTATCTATATAATAATTGTATATATAGCATTAAATTGTTTGTGGTTCTGTACGTATCTATATGAATGAAAAAAGCTTAATGTGTTCCTAAGCGCAAAACTTGAGAGTTCAGTAAATGTCACAGGACGTCTGACGACTCAAATGATTATAAATAATATAGGTATAATTGATTTGTTTATGTTTGGTTTAATATAAGTATATTAACATATTAGAAATAATATTTCAAATTTATGGTCATTGATATGTCACTGTCATAGTGTAATATTTTGACTTCAATAATTTGAATAAAGTCTTTTCTATCCCACGTGACACTGGCGAAATCGACAGTGCCCCCTGGCACAACTGGAAGCCATGAAGCCCAAAAATAATAATAATAATTTTAATAAATAAGATATCCAATAAATCAATCACTAGGTAATTATTACGAGTACTTCTATCAGACTTGCTTGGTTATTGGTTAATATGAACACGTCGTCTAATTAGTCCAGGGGCAGGCTGAGTGAGAAAGATGAGTCACTATTTTCTAATAGTAATTTTTTAATAGTAATTGTTCTACAAAAAGTAGAACAATTTTTTTGAAATTTTAATTGAGTTATTTCTTCTTTTACATATAAGCTAAACTTGAGTAATTTACATTACTTAATCTAATACAGTAATAATTGTGTTTGCTCCAAACGAAGAATAACTGACTTCAATTACATCGACAAGTAATACGACGTAGGTAGTCGATCAAACAGTAATTCAAATGCGTATTATTAAGTACAATTCATCTCCCTCTTCCCTTCGGATCGCGAAAGCGTTTAGACGTGTCCACCGTATTTTTCGCCTTAAGCAGTTAATAATTTAATTCAAAAATTAGTAAATTAATTTTGGTGAAATTTGGTGAAGTACCAGGAGTGCATAAAATCTACAGCAGTGCGTACATAAGCGGTGCGTAAAAAAGACACCAACACTGGAGACAGGTAGCACTTGCCATCTCGTGTCGCTGGTCGCCTCGCTGACGTTTGCCCCTACTTATTTTGTACGTCATAATTGTGACTTGGCCTAATTTGGGAGCGGAAGCGTTTAGCGGATAAATTATAAGGTGCTGGCCCAAGTTGCTGACTTTGTATACTTTTGAAAATAAGATAACCACTCTGTACTGAAAATGCCCTTAAAAAGAACTCCACCATCCACCCCTCAGCAGCTCACTGAATCTGACAAATACCAAAGTTCGGCACCAGCTACCGATACAGAAAACGAAGGTTCCAAGGTAAACAGTCGGCAACGGCCACGTAAGCGTCAACATGACGACGAAATTACAGTTGTTATGTCACAAATGAAGAAATCCATAGAAACCTTAACTCAACAACAAGATGCCCTGCACGAGAGCATCAGAAAAATTGAAAAACAAAACAATGATATTATAAGCTCTATGGATTTCATATCTAAGCAATATGAAGATGTGAAAGATAAGCTAGCTAAAATGGAAATTGACAGGAAAAACAATCTAGTCTACATCCAGAACTTAGAACAAAAAGTCGAAAGCTTGGAGAGGGCACAGAGACAAGCCAGTATCGAGATAAGAAATATTCCAGTAATAAAAAAGGAGGCCAAGCAGGATCTTATGCAGCTAGTTAAAAAAGTCGGAGAATCTGTAAATTTTTGTGTGGAGGAGACTCAAATTCGTGACGTTTTTCGTCTTAAAACTAAGAAGGAAAACAATCAGCCTATTATTGTTGACTTCACTACGGTAACGCTTAAAGAAAACCTCCTAACATCAGTTAAAGTTTACAATAAGTCGAAAGATATTAAACTAAATACTAGTGATCTGAAAATTGACGGACAACAAAGACCTGTTTTCGTCTCGGAGATGCTTACCCAGTCTGCAAGGAACCTATACTTTCACACTCGTCACTTTAGTAAAGAGCACGGATATAAATATTGCTGGACTGCTCATGGGAAGATTTTCTTGCGCAAAGAGGAAGGTGCACCAAGCCGTCGCATCGATGCTGTAGCTGACTTGAGTAAGCTGCTTCACCAAAATAATAAATGACTGCCTATTATCCAAAGCCCACAACGCTATTGTTTTTTGTGTAATAATTTTTGCTACATATTAATAGTCTACGTTACTTTTTTCGTATTTTTGTTTATAATTAATTGCTTGGTATCAAAAATCATTAATATCGTTCTGTTACTTTATATAACAACAAATTTTGAAATTTGTCTTTCTTACATGTTACGGTCATGTATGGGGTCCTTAAATAAGAGTTTTATCTTGTTTGTGTACACTAAACATATCCTACTAAAATACACAATCACCGTTCATCTAATCACACTCGTCCATCCAATCAGTACAATTATGTCCACCAACACACACAGCAACATAATTCCAACACAACACACAATCTTTATCTGGCAGAGCAGTCTTTCCTACCAACAAACTACACACCGCCTCTCAGTCTTCTCTAGCAACATACACAACTGTATAATTCTCGCTACATTACATAATCTTTATCTGCCGCAACAGTTTTGTGCCATAAATGCACAAGGGATTACTATCATTTCCAATGGCTGATCAGATAGCAAATATATCCAGAGACATTGATTGTTTTCGTGTATCGAAGTCTATAACATGTAGTCCAGAAGCCATAACTGATTACATTAGTTCCCCTCGAAGTTTTATTTCAGTTATGCATATGAATATCCGCAGCATAGCATGTAACTTTGATGATTTTACTGTCCTTTTGGAAAGAATCCCCATATCATGTGATGTTCTTGTGTTGACGGAGTGCTGGATAAGTAAAATGTCAACAACTCCAGTGCTATCAGGATATGTGTCCTATGTTTCAACTTATCTAAAACAGAACGATGGCGTTGTCGTATATGTAAAATCAAATCTGAAACTTAGTTGTAAGCTTGAAACTAATATTGGAGATGCAAATAGTTTAATCGTGACTATCTCCAACGGAATTGTTATTTTAGCAGTATATAGATCCCCTTCATATACTAATATAGATAATTTTTGTGATGGTTTGGATAAGTGTTTGACGTCCTTAGCATCAGAAAGATCGGTTGTTCTGGTTGGAGATATTAATGTAAATATTGCCTCAAATAGCACTGATTCGAACCGACATAAATATTTGGACCTTATTGCATCTTATGGTCTGATACCAACGCATGAACTTCCAACTCGTTTGGACAGTTGTCTTGACCATGTTTTATTGAGGTCAGACAGATATTCCAAGACTTTTATTCTCGATTCTCTGATAACCGATCATGCTCCTACGGTATTTGTCCTGGAATGCAATATAAAAAGAAGTCAGGCTAAAGCTACTATCAGAAGGATAGATTACCCTAGTTTGTTACAGGAGTTATCCTGTACAAATTTTAATCAAGTGTACGAAGCTAAAAACGCGAATCAGGGAGCTAATGTTTTCATACATTTAGTATCGAACGCCATTTATAAACACTCCAAGTTAATACACGTCCCACATCGATTGCGTGCTATTAAGCCGTGGCTTACACCAGGCCTTATACGTTGTATTAGAAATCGTGATAAACTACACAAAAAAGCAAAACAAAACAGTGCTAATGCTATACTAAAACTCACATACACCAGATACCGTAACTTTTGTAATAACCTTTTAAAAAAATTAAAAACTGAATATGAAGCAGAAGAATTTAAGAAAAATAAAACTAATCCTAAAGGCATGTGGGATACTATAAATAGAGTAGTCAATCTGAGGAACCCACAATCAGCCCCAACAGAATTGTTAAGTCTTGATGAGGACCCTCATATTTCACTTAACTTAGTAAATAATTATTTTGCAGAAATAGGCAAGGCTCTTGCGGATGAAATACTATCTAAAAGACCTAATTGCCTTCCTAACGCAGTGAAAACAACCGCACAACTTTCTCAGATTGACTCAATGGCTTTATTTGACGTGGATCAGAGTGAGGTTGAGACCATTATTAACAACCTTAAAAATAACTGCGCTACAGGTGTGGATGAAATTTCAACTCAAGTTATCAAATTATCAAAGATATATATTATTCGTCCCTTGACGCACATTTTTAATCAATGCTTTTCCACGGGAACTTTTCCAGACATTTTAAAAAGAGCTTTGGTGCATCCCATCCACAAAAATGGCGTCAAAGATAGTGTTGGTAACTATAGACCAATTTCAGTGCTGACAACAGT